>NC_056446.1:14637619-14922619 GCF_018296145.1 Oncorhynchus tshawytscha | reverse complement strand
TTTCTTTTTTTTTAAATGAAAAAAGCAATACCAGGATGCATCATTCCAAAGCAGAAACACTGGAAATAATGTAGGCCTAGCTAGCCTATATCTAAAAGGCAAATACATTACTAAGAGAGTCATAGCTTAAAATGACATTTTTCTTCTTCACCTGGCAGTGAACTCCCCTGGAGCAGCCTCTCATTCCATAGATACCATAGTAATGAAATCAGTGCATGACATCTCAGCCCCCCCAGACCGATGAGCAACACAGATGACATGGAACACATGGTGGCACCGCCATCTCAGGCTGGGAAAGTTCCATAATAGGGCTGAAGAGGATTTACAAACGTCATATTTCTGAACTGACATTGTGCTCAGCATGAATTTACAACGGCATTAGTCAAACATGACTCTCTACACTTCTCAGAGACTCTAGAGAGGCATAATTCCCATGGGAATTTACAAGTGCAGTACATTTCATAACTGTAAAGGAAGAATCTAACTAGCTCTTTCCCCTCTTTTTAACTACAGTCAGGTAAGCGTCCCTATTAATTCTACGTGAACTACAACAAGATCGATTTCATTCTCAACATACATTTTGAAATGCATTTTGTCTTATTTTACTGTTAAATGAATGTTGCATTGTTATATATAAATGTCAAATTGACAATAGCGTAATCTCAGGTTAAAGGGTACAGTAGTACAAAAAGCACTCCTTCTATAAAGAACTTATATTACAATAAAGCAATATTGTTCAATATGATCAATACTAACATTCCATAATAAATGTAGTCTATAGTGTATATTTTACGAGTAGACTGCTATTCTGTCTTTTTTTCAACATAAATCACTGTTGCTCCTATTAAGCCCAGTATGCTCCTAATCTCCTATTAAGCCCAGTATGCTCCTATTCTCCTATTAAGCCCAGTATGCTCCTATTCTCCTATTAAGCCCAGTATGCTCCTATTCTCCTATAAAGCCCAGTATGCTCCTATTCTCCTATTAAGCCCAGTATGCTCCTATTCTCCTATTAAGCCCAGTATGCTCCTATTCTCCTATTAAGCCCAGCACGCTCCTATTAAGCCCAGTATGCTCCTATTCTCCTATTAAGCCCAGTACGCTCCTATTCTCCTATTAAGCCCGGTACGCTCCTATTAAGCCCGGTACGCTCCTATTAAGCCCAGCACGCTCCTATTAAGCCCAGCACGCTCCTATTAAGCCCAGTATGCTCCTAATCTCCTATTAAGCCCAGTATGCTCCTATTCTCCTATTAAGCCCAGTATGCTCCTATTCTCCTATTAAGCCCAGTATGCTCCTATTCTCCTATAAAGCCCAGTATGCTCCTATTCTCCTATTAAGCCCAGTATGCTCCTATTCTCCTATTAAGCCCAGTATGCTCCTATTCTCCTATTAAGCCCAGCACGCTCCTATTAAGCCCAGTATGCTCCTATTCTCCTATTAAGCCCAGTACGCTCCTATTCTCCTATTAAGCCCGGTACGCTCCTATTAAGCCCGGTACGCTCCTATTAAGCCCAGCACGCTCCTATTAAGCCCAGTACGCTCCTATTAAGCCCAGTACGCTCCTATTAAGCCCAGTACGCTCCTATTAAGCCCAGTACGCTCCTATTAACACCTATTAAGCCCAGTATGCATTGAAGCACATGGGAATAATGTGTTGATATCACTAATATTCAGTGAACATGAGCATAAATGTTATTTTGTTCAGATTTAAGTTGATTAAAAACACACAAAAACAACATTTATGTATATTCTGCATCTAGCCATGGTGCCTTTCCCGAGATTAGAAACCATTAGGGACCATTAGAAACCTCTGTCGTCTCTCCAAGACGTTTGGAGTGGACAGGTAGTAGTTGATGCAGAGCGAGAAGACGACCAGGGTTGAGGGATATCTGAGATAGAAGACCAACAAGTGGTTGATTAAAATGCAAACAAATGAGGGGCAAGAAGATGACTATTGGGCGACTGACTAGTCATGAACTTTTGGGTTGTCATGTTGTCTTTCATTCATAGGTGATTCAGTTGTTTGGTCCACCACCTGTACCGTTTTAATACACAGTAGAAGGGGAGATTTGAAACTGTCTTCAGACAGGCTTCAGGAAGACAAGTTGAACTAATTAACAACAATATCAGTACAGCCAATGTGATAGTTCATTGAAAGTTGTGTGTGTTATGGTCTGTGTGTCATGGCTTCTTATCCACAGAGGGCCAGTGTGGGTGCAGGGTTGTGTTCTAACCAAGCAGTAACACACCTGATTTCCACAAGTCCACATTGATCTCTGTGGATACGATTGGACAGCCCCCTGTATTGAGTGCTACGTTCATGATGAATAGTAATGATCAGTTTATTTTAATAACTTTAGGGGAGATTTATATCAGCTCATTTGACAAAACAAATGTCGGTTTGTAAGTTTCACATTTGGAAATAAATTAAAATTGATCATTTAAGATGTGGGCTTATTTAGAGCACATTCTGTTTCTATTAACCCCAGTGTGGATTTCACATATTTTATTAAATATTTTTGTCTTATTAAATTTCATTGTAAATAAAGTCATAAAACTTCACACAAGAGATACAGCTTTCATGTTATCTCTACTTTTCTTACAGAAATTAGGGCAGTACATGTTAGAAATGGCTAAACTTAGATTTGGGTGGGCTTAACAGCTAAACTTAACCAATTCACAAAAGATTCAGCAACTGGTTGGTTGGACAGCTCTGACAGTCAAGCATAAAAAAATGCAATATATTCAAGCCAGGACTCCCAGTGTTAGGGGACCTCAGATAGAAACACATGAAGTAGACCTAAAGTAATGTACTGCTGGGCTAGATCAAACTCACACGGAAAAGGAGCAGACATTACAGAAGCAACACCAGGCAGGACAAGAGGCCCCCTGAGATGATTCTGCATCGACGATGAGAGTGACAACATGAAAAGGTCACAAACACCAAGCACAGACAGGTAGAGAGAGGCAGGAGGAAAGAGAGGGGGGAGAGAGAGCGAGACAGTGAAAAATAGCGATAGAGGAAGGGAGGGAGACTGTAAAGGAGGAGAAAGAGAGCAAAAGAGAAATCCATAGACTCATCATTCATGCATTCAACTTTATTTTCTGTATAAAAAAAACATCATGACATTTAGATATCCTAAAATCTATTTCCTAATGAATACAGCACATTCTGCCCCAGACAGAAATAACTCAATCGTTAAAAAGCAGAGAGTGATTCTATCATCTACAACATGAAAGGAACCAGCCTAAAGCATCCCTGGCAGTTGGCACAAAACAGATTCACAACCCAGGCACACTATCAAATCTAAGTCACACACACCAGCTTTCCCCAGAGTTGCCACATGGGTTTAACCTCTTGCCCAACCTTAGAGGGTGAGTATGGCAACAGTGTTTTTGATATAGAGCGGTGGTGTCAGCTCCTTGTCATGGGCTTCACAGCTGGCTGCTTGTGTGAGGTGAGAGGGACCCCTCAGTGTGCTGTGTCCCATCTGTGACACCACAGTGTGACTCAGTCTAGGGGAGGAGAGCCAGTCAGGAGTCGTCCCATCACAGGGCCAGCTCAGTAGCTCATGGTCCCCACAGGACAGGGCCTGACCCACTCTTCCTCCTGTCCCCCTCCTACCTCATCCTCCCCCTTCTGCTTTCCCCATCCCGCTCCTCCTCCTCCTCCTGCTTTCCACCTTCCTCATGGAAGACTGCTTAATTGTTTCCAATAAGTGTCACATTGCATGCATAAGTGTCAGACAGCGGTATGCAAGTGCTTTGAAATGTGTATGTCCCACGTATGTGAGACCTTAGAAGGCTCAGCTTACATGTCTATCGTGTGTTCGTTTTTTAAAATTAAATACATGCAACATTTGTTACGTCTAAATGTTCAACCACCGACATGAGTCAGATATGACAAGAATCTTCAATGAATCTCCAGTGTATTTCCTTCCATATGCATTACTTACAAGTACCAGGTAGAGCAGAAGCATCTTGTTCAATTAAATTCCATACGGGAGCAGAGATCAGAGGGCTGGGGAGAGACCCCAGGCCTGCCTGCTCCCAATGCCAACTACACACATCTAGTGGATGAGTCCAGGAGAGCTTGCCCAGCTCGCCTGCCACTGCTGCCCAGCCATAGCTTCATCATGAGCCCAGAGGCAGCCGACAGAGAGGAAAATAGACGGACTAGTGAACTCGCATCAGTGTTTATGTGCACTACAACCCAAATTCTATCATAATATCACTGACAGTCACTATCATTTTCATTGTGTGTGTGTGTGTGGATTGTTTTAAAAAGAGAGATTGGCCATGGAGCAGAGCATTGGGTGTGATCTATTTCTGTCATGTATAACCAACACATATTCCTTTCACATCCTCCTGAATCAACACCCTTCTTCCACTCTGTTGCCTGCTTGCTGACAGTTTCCTGATCCAGTTGGAGTCCTTCCAGACCAACCCTGAGCGCCAGGCTAATTAACATCACATTTCTATTGGAACCATGTTGCCCTCAACCTGAAGCCTCAGACCTGTACCAAAAGCTCTGTGGACCAACTCATTACAGAGGGTGAAAAAGAGCTTGGCTAAAGCCCTACCACTTTCTTCTCATGTTTCGTTGTCAACCATATATACAGTGGGCTTGGGAATTATTGGGTCCCTTGATAAAGATAAGCAAAAAAAAAAAAAACGCTCTAAAATAAGGAAGCAAAACAGCCCCATAACATCAAATGATCCACCGCCAACATTCCCGGTACCACCAATTTCACAGGCTGTTTGACAGCAATCTGAAGCAAGATGTCCGTTTGTTCAGTATGCGAGGGAAGCTTTCAGACAAAAAAACCACCACACACGTCGTCACGACAAACCAAGCCAGAGGGAGAGCACTGTGGAGACGGTCAGTGCACATGAATTAGGCTGCGCCATTCCCTGTTCCCCACAATGCTTTATCCCCCTCTTCTCACCACTTCAGCTCTCAGTGTGTGGGCTAATCATTTCCCAGCATACGGGTGAGCTCACGCAGACAACCCATCTCCCTCACTGTGGGTGCATTAGACTTTTGCCAAGCTTGTTTGTCAGACCATCACTAAGCTACAGCAGACAGAGCTATCTCCTCTCTCCCAATGATTCATACAATTAGATTTGCAGACCTGCTTGCATGGAATGAGCCTTTTATGTTATGGCTGCAGTGTTCATCACAACCACAAGGTGTCTACTGGGCAGCACAGAAGCAGATAATACAGGCACAGGCTGGTTACAGTGCATTTAGTAAATCTATTCTGGATTACTGGCTTTAGTAGAACATAATCAAAAATTCCAGATATTGATGGAGGCCAAAAGTAAACATATTTGTGGACTTTCAAACAATTAGGCTAATTAGAAAAAAGGTCTGTTCTGCTGTTTACTCAGTTAAGAGGCTGTGAGAATAGAACAACGTGAAAGTGAACGATTGCCAAGGACACATCCTGAAGTGATTTATTCATCCAGAAAATAAAACAAGCTGGGAATCAGAACAAACAAAACAGGCACTAAAAGCCATTCAGACAGGAAGAAAGAGATGACAGCAATTAGGAGTGTCTACTGATTGTCAGAACAAACCTCTGGGGAATATCAAGGCAGGTCTGAACAACAAGCATCTTAAACCTCCTAATGTTAGTCCCTGGGTAAAGAGTTGACCAGATAACTTGGAGGAAATGCATTGCCTTCACAGACAATTACCTTCTAAAAAAAGATTTAACTCCCTCTGCTGGTAAAATATGAACACAGCAAGGCGCTCTAATTCCACTCAGTAATATCCAAGGCCGTTTGCAAATAAAATCTGAGCTAATAAACAATTACATCCCTTGCTACATTGAGAGAAATAGGCTAATTAATCGCAGTAAGAAAATCCCCACTTCACAATAACTATTATATTGTTATATTGTTAACAGCGGTGTAGAGTACTTAAGTAAAAATACTTTAAAGTACTATTTAAGTAGTATCTGTACTTTACTACTTATATTATTGCCAACTTTTACTTCACTACATAAAAATAAAATCATGTACTATTTACACCATACATTTTCACTGATGCCCAAAAGTACTCGTTACATTTTGACAAGAAAATGGTCCAATTCACACACTTAGCGAGACAACATTCCTGGACATCCCTACTGCCTCTGATCTGGCAGACTCATTAAACACAAATGCTTTGTTTGTAAATTATGTCAGAGTGTTGGAATGTGCCCCTGGCTATCCGTAAAAAAAAAATATTATTGTGCCGTCTGGTTTGCTTAATATAAGGAATTTGAAATGACTTATACTTTTAGGTTTACTTTTTATACTCAAAGTATATTTGAGCAATTTCATATACTTTTGATACTTAAGTATATTTACAACCAAATAACTTCAAACTTTTCCTCAAGTAGTATTTTACAGGGTGGTATTCACTTTTACTTGAATCATTTTCTTTTAAGGTATCTTTACTTTCACTCAAGTGTGCCAATTGAGTACTTTTTCACCACTTCTTGTTAAGACTATCTTGTTAAACTTACTTGTTAAACTTACCCTCAGGTTCAGTTTTCCTCCCAAGCTCTGGAGTAAATCAAGTTGTGCCTAATTCATCTTGGATCCCATTCTTCAACTCCTTCACACTATGTGTAACATTTGTGTGAGCTAGCCAGGAGAAGATTCTACAAGCAAGTAAAAGGTAGAACCACCTCCTAAGAGACTAGGATCAATTTAACATTAGAGAAAGCGCCAGAACAACATCAACACAAAAGAGGGTCAAATGTAGAACATAAATGAAGTGAGTGCCTTCCTACACCAACTGGAACAGCCTCAACTCATTGTAGTGTGCAACTATTTGAAATGTGTTGGTCCTGCTGAAGGAGGTTTGTTAAATAAAACCAGATAGTCTTATCCAGGTGATTGAAAGGGCATTAAATGACATTGAGGACAGGGAATGTGAGTACCTGAGAGGCGTCCTCTAATCCATGCAAGAAATGAGAGGAGTAGAGAGAAAGAGGTATAATAGTCCCTGATCACAGCCGCCTTGCTGACCTCGAGACACATTATGTCCTGTTACAAAGAGTCCAGGAGGAAAAAGTGGAGAGCCTTGGAGGAAGAGATCAGATGCCTCCGTGAGATGGCCACACCCCCCCAGGCATGGAAGAGAAGTACAGACCACACCACACCACATCTCAGCACCACATCATACCCCAGTACCCGAGGTCACTAAGAATAGATGGGAATTTAGGAGAAGTGGGACAGAGAGACAACCTGTCATACACCAGTGGGTTGATGCTGTTTATACTAAAAACCAACCTAAATGGGCATTATAAAGAAGAGAGCTTACCTGACATATCACAAACTATTGAATGTGTCAGAGTCAGCCCAGACCTTCGAGCTGAAAGAGAAGCTACTGTGGAAGTCCACAGACAGGGATGAGGAGGACTACAGCCACAACCTGTTCCAGCAGAAGTTCCTCCGTGCCATCGAAACTGGACTTCTAAGTGATGCCAAGGATGAGTGAGCCACCACCACAGTCGTAGAGAGGTTACATCCAGGGTCCACATATCACATCCGAAACCCACCAGCTGAGGTCCCACGTCTGGGAGATGAGGAAGGTGTTCCTGGCAGCAATGGAGGCCACCACTCAACCATCACAGGGAGGAAGGTGCACTACTCAGCCATCACCAGGGGAAAGATACACCTCTCCTTCAGCCCAGAGGGGAAGATCTACCACACAGACCAGCCAGAGACCACGGGGATGTGCGGCGTGTCAAGAGGCACACACAGGTGAGCAGTGCTACCACTTTCTGCTGCGGTGAGGAATGGGATGCTGAGAAAGGATCAACAGTAGCTCCAGATCACGTGTCCCACCTAGAGCCAGACTCCCCAACCACAAGAGACACACAGCACCAGCACAAAAAACAGCAACGACAACAGCAACCAGGTAGACTAAACACACCACTCACCACTAAAAGCCACAACAACAGCTCCAATCCTGAGTCTATATGAACTATGTGGTGACAGGGCACAAAACACAGCTCATCAATCTGATTGGAAGGTAATGTCTAGTCAGCTGCAAGCTTGATGAAATCACAGTAGAGGCCCTGTGGGACAACAGAGCTCAAGCAAGCATCATCAATGAAGCCTGGAGGAAGAAACACCTCCCCCACACCACCCTCCGACCCATTGAAGAGCTGTTGGGGCCCGGAACACTGACGGGACTAGCAGCCTATCAGACGGAAATCCCCTTCACTGGCTAGATGAGGTACAGTTCAAACTGAGCAGCGAGACAATGGAAGCCACCACAGCTCCCATCCTCATGTCATACCACCCAAGTGGGGCAGAGAACCCCATTTTTGGATTCAACATTATTGAGGAGGTGGTGAAGGCTCGCAGCACCGGTCACAACACAGACACCATTCAAACAGTACATCACTCACAGCCAAGACTGCACAGATGGTGTTGAAGCTCATCCTGGTGAGAACAGGCTGCAGGAGGATCTTCTTGTCTGCCAACAAAGTCATAACCATCCGTTTACCTGCACATGTAGGAGCCAAGTTCAAAGGCCAAGATATATTATTCACACCCAGTGAACTACACACCCTCCCCCACAGCTTGGAAGTGACTGAGGGGCTGGTGAAGACTAAAACACTTGGGAACACTTGTCACTATTCCCATCGCGAACACCAACAACCATCCCATCTCACTCAACCAGTGCATAATCCTAGGCCACCTCCTGACAGTGAAAATTGTGTTTCCTGTTGACAATGACACCCAAGCAAAGTGTTTTTTCTGTCAACGTAGCCCAAGGGAGTCCAGAACAGCAGAGAGAGAGAAACATCAACAAAGTGGAAAGCAACCGACCAAATTGGTACCCTCCAGTCAATGTGGACCACCTGACAGAGGAAGAGTGAGAGAGATGTTGCATAAAGCCTTAGCATATGATGTTGACATCAGTTGTATCCCATCTCTGGACATGTACATCGCCCTGAAAGACCCTACACCAGTGCAGAGGACTTACATCTCCAAGCCACTCCATGCTGAGGTAAAAGAGTATCTCCAGGACCTGCTAAACAAAGGTTAGGTAACCCAGTCAAGGTTACCATAACCCTCCCCAGTGGTGTGTGTGAGGACGAAGGATGGAAGCCTGAGGCTCTGCTGTGAGCTCAACAACAAATCTGTTCCTGATCAACACACAATCCCCAGAATACAAGACATGCTCGACTCACTGAGTGGCAGCTCATGGTTTTCCATCCTCGACCAGGGAAAGGCCTACCATCACGGGTTCCTAGATCCTGAAAGTCATCCACTGACAGCTTTCATCACCCCTTGGGGTCTTCTTCAGTGGGTCAAGATACCTTTTGGCCTCAGCCCAGCTTCTGCAGAGTTCCAGAGAAGCATGGAAGAATGTCTATCCGGCCTCAGACACACCGACTGCCAGCCCTACTTGGATGACGACCTGGTCCACCTGTTAAGTTCTCCACGTGAGAGTAAAATCTTCAGGAAGAACATCAGGTTCTTGGGGTAGATGGTGAGTGGAGATGGATACACTATGGACCCCAAAGACAACTCCCCAGTAAATCCCTTAAAGAGAGGAAATCAGACAGTGGGAGAACTGAGAAAAATACTGGACTTCCTCTGCTACTACAGGCCATACATCCCAGACTTCTCCAAAGTAGCCAAGCCACTGTATGCCCTACTAGCCACCCCGGACACTCCACAGAAACCCATTCTAGCCTCAGGAAAAGGAGAAAGAGCACAAAGAACAACATCCAAAAGCCTTCACATACTCCCATCAACTGGAACTCTGACCATCAGGAAATCCTAAACAAGCTGATAGGTGGTGCGGAGGGGCAATCTATCCTAGGTTATCCAGACATGACATAACCCTTCTTACAGCTGCTTCACAAGATGGACTGGGAGCTGTCCTCTATCAGCGACAAGGGGAAAGGATGGATGTCGTACGGCTCACAGATATTGACACCACCAGATAAGTTCTTAGCTCTTTCAGGGACTACTTCTACCATGCCTCTTCCTTCGTTGTCTACACAGACAAGAACCCACTTATGTCCTCACCACAGCCAAGCTGAACGCAGCTGGGTTGCAGAAAATAATTTGAGAACCAGCTGCTCACAAGGTTAAATGAACTGAGTGGAGTATGTGGATCCCACACCACCCCTTATCACCTTGAAGGGAATGGTCAGGTCGAGAGGTTCAACAAGACGCTGCTCCGAATGTTGAGAACCCTGAATGAAGAGACAAATACGGACTGGAAAACCTCATTTAACAAGGTAGTGCATGTCTACAATTGCACATGCTCAGACGTAATCTTTCTATCTTCTGTTTGGAAGGTCCCCAAGACTCTGCATCGACCTGCGATTCGACCTCAAAGTCAATGGCAGAAAATGAATTTACCAGGACTATATCACAAACTAGCAGGAGAGAATGAAAGAGGCATACAACATCGCTGAAAAGGAAGCCACAAAAGGGTCTGAGAGAAAAGTCATTACAACAGGAAGGTCCATGGTCAGGAGCTACAACCTGGAGACAGTCCTTGTGAAAAACCTGTCTGAAAGAGGAAGGCCAGGCAAACTAAGGTTGTACTGGGAGGATCAAGTCCATATAGTCCTTCAAAAGGAAACACCCCGAGAGTCCGGTGTATGAGGTGAAACGAGATAATGGACAAGGAGGAAAAAGGGTGCTCCACAGAAAACTCCTGCCCTGTGACCGCCTTCATTTGGAGAAAACCGAGGAGACCACATGCCCAGGTACAAACACATCAAAGACAACACCCAAACCCCCTCCCATAGACCCAAACAAACAGGCAGAGCATAATTCTGACAGTAACTCCGATGACTATGAACGGAGATATGCCCTGCCCAGTCGCCACAGATCCAACTCTGGAGTGGAGAACACCGCTATGGATCCAGAAGCTGAAAGTCGCTGGCTCTCCTGCCCACTTGCCCCCTACACACCACATGTCCCCTTGCACATCACATTCCCCCTGCAATGCACCACATTCTCCCTGACACATGGAGAGGTCTGTGTGAAGGAATCTGGTGAGGAGTGTGGGGCCAGAGAGTAACTCTGACAAGAACTGCCAGTATACTCTTAAGCTCCACTGAAGAGGAACATGAGAGTCTGATGTGTGTAGCCTATGTAAACAGAATGTGATTTTGTTGGCCAAAAAGATATCGGTTTAGTAAGGGAGATGAGGTATGGTTACCTTAAACTTCTAAATTTGAATTTATTATGGATCCCCATGAGCTCTTCCTGGGGTCCAGCAAAATTAAGGCAGTATATACATTTAAAAAAAACATCACATTCACAAATCTCCCAACACACGGTGTGCCCTCAGGCCCCTACTCCACCACTACAGTACAACATCTATGTTGTCGTGTGTGTGTGTATGCATGTGTCCGTTTAAAAAAAAATCTAATTTTACTGCTTGCATCAGTTACTTGATGTGGAATAGAGTTCCATGTAGTCATAGCTCTATGTAGTACTGTGCGCCTCCCATAGTCTGTTCTGGACTTGGGGACTGTGAAGAGACCTCGTGGCATGTTGTGTGGGGTATGCATGGGTGTCCAAGCTGTGCGCCAGTAGTCCAAACAGACAGCTCGGTGCATTCAACATGTCAATACCTCTCATAAATACAAGGAGTGATGAAGTCAATCTCTCCTACACTTTGAGCCAGGAGAGATTGGCATTCATATTATTAATATTAGCTATCTGTGTACATCCAAGGGCCAGCCATGCTGCCCTGTTCTGAGCCAATTGCAATTTTCCTACTCCCTTTTTCTGGCACCTGACCACACAACAGAATAGTAGTCCAGGTACGACAAAACTAGGGCCTGTAGGACCTGCCTTGTTGATAGTGCTGTTAAGAAGGTAGAGCAGTGCTTTATTATAGACAGACTTCTCCCCATCTTAGCTACTGTTGTATAAATCTGTTTTGACCATGACAGTTTACAATCCAGGGTTACTCCAAGCAGTTTAGTCACCTCAACTTTCTCAATTTCCACATGGTTTATTACAAGATTTAGTTGAGGTTTAGGGTTTAGTGAATGATTTGAACCAAATACAATGCTTTTAGTTAGAAAGATTTAAGACTAACTTATTCCTTGCAACCCAATCTGAAACTAACTGCAGCTCTTTGTTAGGTGTTGCAGTCATTTCAGTAGCTGACATGTATAGTGTTGAGTCATCCACATACATAACCACACTGGCTTTACTTAAAGTGGCATGGCATGTCATCAGTAAATACTTTTTTTTTTAAAGTAAGGGGCCTAGACAGCTGCCCTGGGGAAATCGTGATTCTACCTGGCTTTTGTTGGAGCCTTCCATTAAAGAACACCCTCTGTGTTCTGTTAGACAAGTAACTCTTTATCCACAATATAGCAGGGGGTGTAAAGCCATAACACATACGTTTTTCCAGCAGCAGACTATGATCGATGTCAAAAGCCACACGGAAGTCTTACAAAACATTTTTCACAATCTTGAAAAAAAGTGCTGTGCTTGTTAAATGTCCTTCCCTATAAGCATGCTGAAAAGTTTGTTGTCCATTTGTTTACTGTAAAATAGCATTGTATCTGGTCAAACACCATTTTTTGGCTTACAGGCTGATTGGTAGGCTAATTTGAGCCAGTAAAAGGGGCTTTACTATTTTTAGGTAGAGGAATTACTTTTGCTTCCCTTCAAGAACTTGGGGCTACACACTTTCTAGTAGGCTTAAATTGAAAATATGTCAAATAGGAGTGGCAATATCGTCCACTATTATCCTCAGTAATTTTCCATCCAAGTTGTCAGACCCCGGTGGCTTGTCATTGTAGATAGACAACAATAATTTTTTCACCTCTTCCCCACTCACTTTACAGAATTCAAAATTATAATGCTTGTCTTTTATAATTTGGTTAGATAAACTGGTATGTGTAATGTCAGCATATTGTTGCTGGCATGTCATGCCTAAGTTTGCCACTGAAAAAAATCCTTAAAGTAGTTGGCAATATCAGTTGGTTTTATGATGAATGACCCATAAGACTCAATGAATGACGGAGCCGAGTTTGCATTTTTCCCCAAAATATAATTTAAGGTGCTCCAAAGCTTTTTACTATCATTCTTCATGTCATTTAACTTTGTTTCATAGTGTAGTTTCTTCTTTTTATTCAGTTTAGTCACATGATTTCTCAATTTGTAATACATTTTTTAAATCGGTTGTGCAGCCAGACTTATTTGCCATTCCTTTTGCCTCATCCCTCTCAACCATACAATTGTTCAATTCCTCATCAATCCAAGGGGATTTAACCATTTTTAATAGTCATTTTCTTAATGGGTGCATGCTTATTAGTAACTGGAATAAGTAATTTCATAAATTAGTCAAGTGCAGCGTCTGTTTGCTCCTCATTACACACTAGTAAAGATGTGATCAATACATGTTGATGATTTCATTCCTGTGCTGTCTGTAACTACCCTGGTAGGTTGACTGATAACCTGAACCAGGTTGCAGGCACTGGTTACAATTTGAAGCTTTTTCTTGAGTGGGCAGCTAAATGAAAATATGCACAAGTCTTTTGGATAATGTGCCAAGAATGTGGGTCCATTCCCTTTCAAGTGTTTAATGATATTCCAGGAGATACAGACTTACGTTTTAGTGTTGAATATCTGGAGACATTTTACATTTTTAAGTAGGGGAGGGTGAAATATGACTATTTATCCATTTTGGCATGTATTGAGCAATTATTGTGCAGTACCAGTATGGCCACTCTTGTTTTAATGTTGTGGTTGCTTCTTCTATGGTGGGCTTGTGCTGTGGCAGTTGAGAGTAGTTTGCCAACTGAGTCAACAGCAAAGACAGAGGCACCAACATAAAATACATACATTTCCTTTATTTTAAAAGGTATGCGAGTGGCAAAGACACTATTTAAAAGAGTAATGTTTCCGTAGTATGTTTGTTATATTGTTATGTAGCATTTATGTTCTAATGAACTTGTGAAAGTCCGCTAGATAATTTAGCCGTAGCAACACTAGCTTCCCTAGCCAGCTAGCAATCTAGCAAAATGAGATTCATTATATTGTCATGTTGATGACTGTATAATTATATTGTATTTTAATATATACTGAACAAAAATATAAACCCAACATGTAAAGTGTTGGTCCCATGTTTCATGAGCTGAAATAAATGATCCCAGAAATGTTACATATGCACAAAAAGCTTTTCTCTCAAATGTTGTGCACAAATGTGCTTACCCAGTAAGTGAGCATTTTTCCATTGCCAAGATAATCCATCCATCTGACAGGTATGGTATATCAAGAAGCTGATTAAACAGCATTACCATTACACAGCTGCACTTTGTGTTGGGGACAATAAAAGGCTACTCTAAAATGTGCAGTTTTGTCACACAACGGAATGCCACAGATGTCTCAAGTTGAGGGAGCGTGCAATTGGCATGTTGACAGCAGGAATATGCACGGCCCCATGTCACAAGGATCTGTACACAATTCCTGGAAGCTGAAAATGTCCCAGTCCTTCCATGGCCTGCATACTCTCCAGACATGTCACCCATTGAGCATGTTTGGGATGCTGTTGACTGACGTGTATGACATCATGTTCCAGTTCCCGCCAATATCCAGCGACTTCGCACAGACATTGAAGAGGAGTGGTACAACATTCCACAGGCCACAATCAACAGCATTATCAAATCTATGCGAAGGAGATGGTGTTGCGCTGCATGAGGCAAATAGTGGTCACACCAGATACTGACAGGGTTTCTGATCCACGCCCCTACCTTTTTTTAAGGCATCTGTGACCAACAGATGCATATCTGTATTTCCAGTCATGTGAAATCCATAGATTAGGGCCTAATGAATTTATTTAAATTGTTGGATTTCCTTATATGAACTGTAACTCTGTAAAATCTTTTAAATTGTTGTATGTGAGGTTTGTATTTCTGTTCAGTGTATATACTGAATTTATATTTGTATTGTTATTACTTTTATCTATGAAATGGCAGTTGAGAGACGTTTGCCAAGTGAGTCAACAACAAGATGGAGGAACCAACATAAATATATTTCTTATCTTTATTTTGAAGGTCTTGGCTCCCTTTCTTCAACTCCACCACACTATATGTGTAACAATGTCAATAATGCTGAGAGCAGATGAGAATTTCAGTCATAATAAAAAATATTTTAAAAAGCCTCACGGTGTCTACTCACCGAATGTAACGGAGGCCTCTTGGTGGTAGTATCCATCTGGGGTCTTTTTCTTCAACATTGAGCAGAGGTCCAGCCTGATCACCCTCTCGTCTCCAAAATGATGCTGAGCGTAGTCAGAGTACAGCTCAGGGTCCAGCTTCTTCACACCCTGGGAGAGAACACAGACATACACAGAGACATGGGGATGTGCTCGCTGTCATGTCTGACCAGATATGGATGTTCTTGAACACACCCATCCACCCTGACCCCACACAGGATCACGTGCACGCACAGGAGGAACACGTAGGAAACGTGTCATCCACCACCAACAAACAGATTAAGCCGGCAGCTCTCATTTTTCCCTCCAACCCCCAGGTCAAATCCTCATCCCTCCTGCTAGACCAGAACATCTACTAATATCTATCTACTGCCATAACTCTCGGTCACTTGGCCACGATGGCAAGCATAACCCTCGGTCACTTGGCCACGATGGCAAGCATAACCCTCTGTCACTTGGCCACGATGGCAACCATAACCCTCGGTCACTTGGCCACGATGGCAAGCATAACCCTCGGTCACTTGGCCACGATGGCAACCATAACCCTCTGTCACTGGCCACGATGGCAAGGCAACATAACCCTCGGTCACTTGGCCACGATGGCAACCATAACCCTCGGTCACTTGGCCACGATGGCAACCATAACCCTCGGTCACTTGGCCACGATGGCAACCATAACCCTCGGTCACTTGGCCACGATGGCAACCATAACCCTCGGTCACTTGGCCACGATGGCAACCATAACCCTCGGTCACTTGGCCACGATGGCAACCATAACCCTCGGTCACTTGGCCACGATGGCAACCCCTCGGTCACTTGGCCACGATGGCAACCCCCTCGGTCACGGCCATGGCAACCATAACCATCGGTCACGATGGCAACCATAACCATCGGTCACTTGGCCACGATGGCAACCATAACCCTCGGTCACGATGGCAACCATAACCATCGGTCACGATGGCAACCATAACCATCGGTCACGATGGCAACCATAACCATCGGTCACGATGGCAACCATAACCATCGGTCACGATGGCAACCATAACCATCGGTCACGATGGCAACCATAACCATCGGTCACGATGGCAACCATAACCATCGGTCACGATGGCAACCATAACCATCGGTCACTTGGCCACGATGGCAACCATGTCAAATAGTGGACCGCTGTTACAAATATACATTCTCTCAAAATGAACATTTAACGGGCCTGCTTCCTTCCACGTGACAGTGACGTAGACTAAAGATATTGTACGCCATTTATAAGCTCAACAGCATTCACAGGAATAACCTTTCCTCATTTTGTATCACTGTATTATAATAGGGTATGATAATTCATACGCTCCACAACTACTGATTTTCATTCCCAAGTCTAGAATGATCATGCAGAGACTTATTTCATGATAACACATTATTATAATCAATGACATTAAGACTCCAGACAGCCAGATTTAAGTCAATCAAGATTATACGAGCCAGAATAGAAATGTACACCTAGCTGTGAATGACTCAGCGTCACTACCCTCCACACATTTCATCGTCTTACCTACGCACCCAGATAAGGTATCCCTCAAAGGCAGAGAAGCTTGTCAGTCTGAAAGGAGAGTGAAGCTGCCCTAGACCTCCACACAGCAGTGTTGTTTGTCTGTCTGAGTCGGTGTTGTTCTCAATGCATGCCATTCCAGAGTGATGAGGAGTGATGAGGCTCACCTGACTGCGTAGCTTAGGAGCTTTGGACAGTTTCATGAAGGTAAGGTGGGGCTTGAACGCTTTGCCGTCGCCGGACGAGAGGCCTTTCTCCTCAAATGCTTTCCTCACAACCCCTGGAGCGAATGACCACAGAGACAGAGAGAGAGGTTGATGGGAATAACAACAGCAGAGCCATTTGCAATGCAGGACAGCGAGGGAGAGAGCAACTTTAGCCCAGGATGGTGTAAGATAAAGAGATAATCAATAGGAGGAGAGAAGAGGAGAGGGCGGGTGTATAGCGGTTAGTGGAAGTACAGGACTGGGCAGGACAGCTGCTGATAACATAATCCGTTAGTGTCTGTATTTAGGAAAGCTTGCGCCATCTAAAAAAAACTGTTTCATTGGAAACAGTAAGAAATATCTAAAAATAAAAAAATAAATAATACCAATATCAGATTTTGCTAAAGAGAGAAAAAAAAGCTAAACATTAAATATTATTTTATGAAAAATGGGTAAACAAAACTGTGCTGAGGGCTGACCCTTGGAAATCCTCATACATAACAGATGTATCCTGAATTGGCATCCCAGCTCACATCTGTATACGACTAACATATAGCTAAGCAAGGCATGGTGAATGACGTCAAAGATTACGCACACGGGAGAGAAGCAGAGGGAGGAGGAGGATGGGGGAAAAAAAGGGCAGAGTGGGTGGGGCAGCAGTAGCCGACTAGCAGTAGCACCCACCTGTGATCTGGGCCAGCGTGGCGAGGTGTTCTCCCTGAGCCAGCTCTACGAACGCCACCTCATTCCTGAAGTGTCCGATGCCGTGGAAGGGCAGGATGAGCTCCCGCCCCCGCAGCAGGTCCCGCAGCGCTGCCTTCATTTGGGCCACTGCACACACCGCCCTGCAGTCAGCACAGCACAACAGCCAGATCAAACCCATGGCATTAATCCCCTCTACATCCTCTCTCCATCCTCTTGCTCTTCCCACCACACCATGCTCACACAGTAGCCACTCAGGCTAATACATCATTCATCCCTGCAGTTTTTAGTGATGCAAAATTAAATTGCCTGGGATGTATACACAGTCAGATCTATAGCCATTTGTTTATCAGAGGGAGATAGTAGGCCTATAGATTCAGTGGTTATAGAGGTTAAAAAAAAGAGGACATTGTTACCTGCATTGTGTTTTACTGTATGTTTGATTTGTATTATTATTTTAACCTATTGACAAATTATAGATGAATCAATATCGTCGCTACAACATTTTTATTTATTAAGGATCCCCATTAGCTCTTCCTGGGGTCCAAACAAATGAAGGCAAAATTATGAAACAGATTACACCACTACATATCTACAATACAACATGTATAATACCACCATACATACGTGTGTGTGTGTGTAGAGTGTGCGTGTATGTCTCCTCACAGTTCGCATTGTTCCAAAAGGTGTCGTTTTATCAGTTTTATTAATAAAATGCGTAGGACATAGAAACAGACAGAATTATTCTACTACAATCCCGATCAAACACGGTGGCTATCTGGTTGAAATCAGCTGCAGACACTCACAAGTTGACTTCCTCTTGACTGGCCAAGTGAGTCACCAGCAGCGTGATGTGAAGACTGCCCACAGGCACCAGAGCCCGTGTGAGTCTGGAGTCTCTCTGCATCACTAGGGCCTGCACCACCCCCACACCTTCACTGATCTGCACAAGTAGAACATGCCATTCACCCTCCTGCCATCCAGCATTTATATATAATAACCAGAGAACCTCCCACATACAAATCAATCAAATGTATTTATAAAGCCATTCTTAAATCATCTGATGTCAAAAAGTACTGTACAGAAACGCAGCCAAAACCCCCAAACAGCAAGCAATGCAGGTGTAGAAGCACGGTGGCTAGGAAAAACTCCCTAGAAAGGCCAGAACCTAGGAAGAAACCTAGAAAGGAACCAGGCTACGAGGGGTGGCCAGTCCTCTTCTGGCTGTACCACCCCTTCCCCGTGGGCTTGAAAGCAAAGAAAGTACCAAAGTCTAAATAAATATACATAATTGGTTTGTATGTGTGGGGCTTTAGCTGAGATTGTTCTTTACTTCCAGGGCTCAATTGTTCCTTGCCTAGCACCATTCATTCTCACTGTTGATAATTCTAATGTTATAACTTCTAAATGGTTAAAAAGTAGGGTGGTTGCCATCTCAGAGCAACATTTGTCTGCGCAGCAGTGCTGTCTGCCAGCAGTAATCCTGTCTGATTGATGGAGAGATTCAAGGGGCATCGTTAAGTAACATAATAGATTCAAAGCATTGAATATTTAAATTCATGCTCTTCGAAATGCATTTCAGTCTGAGGTCCTGAGCACTCTGGAGCAGGTTTTCATCAAGGATCTCTGGTTCTTTGCTCCGTTCATCTTTCCCTCGATCCTGACTAGTCTCCCAGTCCCTACCGCTGAAAAACATCCCCACAGCATGATGCTGCAACCACCATGCTTCACTGTAGGGATGGTGCCAGGTTTCCTCCAGACGTGACGCTTGGCATTCAGGCCAAAGTGTTCAATCTTGGTTTCATCAGACCAGAGAACCTTGTTTCTCATGGTCTGAGAGTCTTTAGGCTCCTGTTGGCAAACTCCAAGCGGGCTGTCATGTGCCTTTTACTGAGGAGTGGCTTCCATCTGGCCATTCTACCATAAAGGTCTGATTGGTGGAGTACTGCAGACATGGTTGTCATTCTGGAAGGTTCTTCCATCTCCACTGAGGAACTCTTGAGCTCTGTCAGAGTGACCGTCACCTCCCTGACCAAGGCCCTTCTCCCCCGATTGCGCAGGAGGGCAGGTCGGCCAGCTCCAGGAAGAGTCCTGGTGGTTTCAAACTTCTACCTTTTAAGAATGATGGAGGCCAGTATTCTTGGGGACCTTCAATGCTGCAGACATTTTTGGTACCCGTCCCCAGATCTGTGCCTAAAGAAAATCCTGTCTCTGAGCTCTACGGACAATTCCTAGAACCTCAGGGCTTGTTTTTTCTCTGACATCCACTGTCAACTGTGGGACCTTATATAGACAGGTGTGTGCCTTTCCAAATCATGTGCAATCAATTGAATTTACCAATCAAGTTGTATAAAATATTTAAAGGATGATTAGTGGAAACAGGATGCATCCGAGCTCAATTTCAAGTCTCATAGCAAAGGTCTGAATACTTATGTAAATAAGGAATTTCTGTTTTTTTATTTGTAATAAATTTGCAAACATTTCTAAAAACCTGTTTTTACTTTGTCATTATGCGATATGATGTGTAGATTGATGAGGGGGAAAATTATTTAGTCCATTTTAGAATAAGGCTGTAACGTAACAGAATTTGAAAAAGTCAAGGGGTCTGAATACTCTGAGTGTACTGTAAACTTTTGAAACTGCACTATGAATTTAAATCCAATAGCCAGAAGCAGGAGCCATGGGACGCATTGAACTAGAGAAATTCAGGTTAAAGTAACTGGGATATCATTCCATATACTGAGGTCGGAGTAAATTGATTTGAGCGTTCTGTTAAAGTTTCTGGCAATGGTTTTATCCATGGAAGGAAATATATCTACTCCCAAATATTTAAAATGGGAAACAATTAGGATTCCATAAGTAGAGATGGAGTCCTCCATCGGGGGCTTGAGAGGCAATAGAGCTGATTTGGTTAGATTAATCTTATAGCTTGAGATGAAGCTGAATGTATCTATGATCTTAAATGTATTTTGGAGCGACTGAGAAACAATGTCTAGATATAGTAAAATATTGTCAGCATATAACGAGATCTGTAGATTTTAGGGAAATTGGTGTTATTTCCTTCGATTGATGAATTACCTGGCCAGAGGTTCCATGGATATAAGAATAGCAAAGGCGAAATTGGATCGCCTTGTCTGCTGCATCGAGTGATTCTGAATGGAGCAGAGCAGATATTGCCTGTTATAACTATGGCTAGGGGATTGGCATATAGTATTTCAATCATATTAATGAAATTGGAGCCAATTCCCATATGTTCCAAGACAGACCAGAGATATGACCATTCTAGTCTATCGAAAGCTTTTTCTGCGTCGAGAGATAATACAGCCCAAGGAGCTGTTGTTTCTGATGAAGCATCTAAGATATAATAGTCGACAGAGGTTATACGAGGACAAACGCTTTTTAACAAACGCACAAAGTTGCGTAAGTCTCGAGATGGGACGACAACATTTAAAAAAAAAACAGTATAACATTGTGTTAATCAAAGATATTATTATTTTTATTAAACCTTTATTTAACTAGGCAAGTCAGTTAAGAACAAATTCTTATTTACAATGACGGCCTACCCCAGCCAAACCCTATTGCCTTTGATCAACACAGATGTTAAACTGTTTTCTATGTAGCAGTTGTTTTGTGATCACATGCTGTATGTATTCTAAATATAGTGAGTTTATATGGACACACTATATAGAGAAATACCCCAAAATAAAATAAAAATGAATTTTTCAACAAAAATATATCACTAAATTGTACCTTGGGATTTGTGATGGGTATTGAAACAAAGTAGTTTGGGCGTTGTGTTTCCTTCTTCTTCTTCTTTGTATCTGCATCATCTTCACTTTCTACCCGACCACTTGCACCTCTCTTTCGTTTATTTTTCAATTTGGCCT
The DNA here is from genome assembly GCF_018296145.1 of Oncorhynchus tshawytscha. Lineage (NCBI taxonomy): Eukaryota > Metazoa > Chordata > Actinopteri > Salmoniformes > Salmonidae > Oncorhynchus > Oncorhynchus tshawytscha. Next base: position 14,901,052 of record NC_056446.1, on the reverse strand, counting down.
CTGGCTTGGTAACTGGGGGAAATGTAACACAATGATATTAGTGTTGTACAAGAGACAAATGTGTGATTCCGTTATTCTGTAGTTGGATTTGACTGCCCTCCTGTAAAACCAACTGCCAGTCAAGTCAACAATGCATTATTCATCGCCAGTAGGCAGCTGGAGAAAATTTGAATGCAAGGGCAGCTGCGGTACAAGGAAGATCCTTGCATCAATTGGCAACTACAAATAACCAGTCATTATAGACTTACAGAGTCGGTGCCGCTAGTCAAATTTCTGCTCTCCTACTCGCCCAGCCAGTTAAAATGGAAAGAAACCATCAACTGGTCACACTATGGGAACTACTGAGCACATCCTCTCAATGAAGGTATGTTACAACTAACTGTGTTATATTAGCCTGGATATGTTGATTTGAGTTTGCCTGGAATCAACTGCAAAACAAATAATATGGCATAGACGGTTTACTTACAGCCGAGGTCCTTCCATATTGCTGTACTTGCAAATGGAAGTTCGGACATAAGATTGTCAGAACGTTCAGATGACTTAGACTTCTGTTTCCTTCCACGTGGCTTCTTGGGTCTCTTCTTGATCCTCTTCACTATTTCATGTTCTGAGGAACAAGGGGGAGATGATGACAGCATGTGGAAGGCTAAGATGGATCCTTCCTTCAATACCTCAGACATACTTTTCAAGAAAAAGGCTCTCCAAGTATCTGGATGAATGTAATTAATGTTTGTAGCTAGTGAATATAAGCTATTCATTGGAAGTAGTTGAGCAACTGCAAAACCTGATCGTTGTACAATTTATGGTCTGACTAGACAGATTGTGTGTGTGTGTGTGTGTGTGTGTGACTCCACCCCATCCACTGTTCTGCATCGGGGCAATTCCACAGTAACAGAATTACACTGAGACACAGATATTTCACTTAAAAAATGTAAACCAAACAAAAACTATTGATTTCAAAGTTATAAAATATATAACTTTATGCACAAGGACAATTTTTAACAAGTTCCACAGAAACTTTTATAAAAACACATTTACAGGAATAACACTGCAGATACAAAGTTCTGGTTCCAGAATAATACTGAGGGAGATTTTACCATAATTCTGTTAACAAAAAGTTTCCAGTAAAACATGTTTTATTTACTGTCTAATAGTGATTGTGCATAGAGTTCTGTGGTCATTGTGCATAGAGTTCAATGGTTTGTTAATCTTCAAAATCAATGGTTTTTGTTTGGAGTCTCTGTCATTTTGTTACCATGGAATTGAATTTTTATTTTTTTTAACCTTTATTTAACTAGGCAAGTCAGTTAAGAACAAATTCTTATTTTCAATGACATCCTAGGAACAGTGGGTTAACTGCCTGTTTTGACAACAGCAAGCATGTAAACAGAAAGCTAGAAGGTCAGACATCTTGTGAGAGTGACGATACTATAATTCTGATATTAGGCCATGACACTGGCCACCACTAAGACAGTACATAATAACAACAACATACTGTACTTGGATGAAAACAAAGGGGCTTCTGTCTGTTTGCGCAACATGTCATCCAATAAATTACTGTGGGATGCACTGTCAAGAAGAGTACTTTCTTACAATTCTCTAATCATCATTTATGAGTTTTTAATTTCAGTGATGATACATGTAATCAAAACAAGCACAACAGAGGGTAGGATAAATATTTCTCACCAGGGGCAATGAGCTCCTTCACATTGCAATGCAAGTGACTCTCCTCAGCAGCAACTGGATCGGTTGATGCACCATGTGCAGGTGACAGCAGGTGGTCGTTGCCATGTTCAATGCTGTTTGTCTCAAGCTCGACAGCATAATCAGTCCCGGTGACCGGCTGCATTTCAATGAAGTTTACCTGACCTTGAGGTAACACAGACACGTAGCAACTGTTTTGACGAGCTTTGATCAAATTCAGCGAGGCACCTTGTGCAGTTCGCACATTGATGTTTTCAGCTACAAGCACTCTTTGAAGCAGACAAATCCCTCTCAATGATTTAAAGAACTGAGGTCCTAGCATGAAAACCTAAACGAGATTCACCAGTTAGCTAGCTACATATTTATAGAATTTGTGCGCAAGACAGCTTACTCACATGTGATCAGGCCATGGGATTCAGTCTTACGTGCTAGCTAACTTTAGCTAGCGCCTGCCACCTGTTGAAATAAGTCAAATTCAAGTTAACGTTAGCTCGCTAACTAGCTCTAACCTCGATAGCATGGCTACGACAGCAGACCGGCTGACTTAAAGGAGCATGTGCCTGGACAAACGTGTCACTCACTCATTCGAAAATAGTAATGTGTTGCTTACGGCTAGCATAGCTAGCTAACATGGTTCGCTACACATGTAAACACAGGACTACGGATGCTCAAAAGGATCAAATTACATACGCTAATGACAAAAACTAAAGTTAACGTTGTCATATGACATTCTCGTGCTCAACGCGACAGTTTTGGAACATCATGGTAATGTTACCTTTTGTGTTTGTTTGTCTGTAAACGACTATTAAATCAGCTGTTTACTCTTCAGAATAAAAACAAACATCAATACAGATGTAGTGATGTTGATTAGTAACACACTTTGTATTTGACACTGTTACTGAAACAATGTTTCACTTTCTTCTAACTGATACAGTAACGTTAGCAAGTGATAATAGGGTGAGGTCATATTACAATATTGTACAGGTAACTTATTTACGAAATAATACGTTTCCTTCGACAGCTAAATTCAGAGCACTCATTTCTCTCACTAAATGCTGAGAGTTGTCCGTCACTTGTCTGTGCCTGAAAACTGCTACTTTCTAAAAACAAATAGCCAGCAACAGGTGGTGATATAGTATCAGTTAATGCGCTATTGCCTCAGTTAGACTAGGCCACAGAGGACCCCAGGACATGGTTTGTAACGCACACATGCTGTGTAGGTGGCGTGGTGAACAAAATAGATCAGAGCTCTAACTATCTGAGTACTGTTTATCTCTTCTCTTCATGTATATAATAACTGAGGGGAAAAGACTCATCAAATCAATACACACCTTCTTGTATTTGTGTTAGTGACAGTTATCAGCTTTGTAATTTCAGCCATGTATTGCCTCTTGTAAAATAACACAGAAGTCACATACATTGAGGTGATCCTGAAGGACAGATCTCTCAACAAGGCAGTAGTTTGTCATCATATAACATTGAGTCCAATTCACCTGCTGAAGCTTATGCAGTATTGAAATGACATTAAAAACATTCATTTAATTTCTGTTCAAACTCCATGAGAAGAGAAGAAGTACACCACACTCCTTCCTTGTTCACCATCCTCTCCTCAGGTAACACCTGTATTGTTTGCGGAACAAACAGTGCCTTGAAAGTGTAAGGTTCACATATGTGCTTGTCTCTGCCTTTCACGCCTTTGTTTGTGTTGTAACTGTAAACCACTGGATTTGGTTTCAGGTTGTGGGGGAGATATCTGCCATCACAGAAAGGGAACAGGTGTAATAGCAGGACCAGTTTGGCGACTTGTTCTTGAACTAAACAGAAGCAGACAGGTGAATGCATGGAATGTCTCTCCCCACCTTACCCCTTGTGCCCATGTCACTTGTAGTACAGTCTCTGAGGTGAGTAAGAATTTGAAATGCCTATATTTGCTTAAAGTTCCTTCCTCCAAGATATGTGACATGGGGTGCAGTGTTACACAACAGCAACCATTCATAGAACCACCATTTACATGTAAATTGTAGCCATGTAAAATCAAGACTTATTTTTACACTGAAGTATTCTTGGAATGTACAACGTAATATCAAAGATGTGTAATTGATTGCGGTATGTGCGGAATGTCAGCCATTAAGGGCATATGCATGCCGTCATGAAACAGATTATAATGTGGAGGATTAAAATTAATGGACTTTTAGTCATTCCATCAGCTCCACTGTCATGCACCTGTACATGACAGTCATCCTGCGTCATGGAGGGTATTACATGAAAAGGTTATGAAGAGAGCAGTTGCTGTTGTCTCAATAATCAGTCAAACAATGACAGTGGAGCTGCTGCTTTAAAAACGTAGAGGATTTTGAACCAGGCTGCCTGTGTTCAAGGCTCAGCCCCAAGGTAGCATCGAGAGGATTTACTTGCACACAGTGTGTGACAGTCACTGCTCCAAGTACTTCTTCTTTCTCCCTCTTAATCCACTGTTGACTTTAACACTAGTCATCCTCATTGGTCAGCAGTAAGGAGAACTAGCGGATACTCTATTTTCATCCCATTGGAATTTGCTTCATTGAAGGCAAACCTGGACCTAGCTCTTCTACCACAGGTGATGTTAACCTAGAGCAACCTCTTTGCCAACAAAAAGTGAGCAGCCAGGATATCTTTTAATGCAGTTTTTAATGCATTTAATATCTACAGCACAGGCCAGATGGTGAATTGTGAATTCTTCTAACTAATCCCTTTGGGTAAATCTGCATAGCCACCATGTTCCGGGATTTGACAAGAAACAACAACCCTGGGTGGTTAAGAGAGAACAGTTTGATTCCCTGGTAGTATCACTGTACATATCATGCTAATCAACTGGAACTAGGATTTATCTGTCGTTAATCTGTAATTGAGAATCAGTGGTTTAAACAGGAACAACACTATTGAGGTATATAATTTCTCTTTTACTTCTGGTTTTAAATTCTACATGGGTGTGGTCTTGTTTCATACCTCTGACAGCATGTACAACTATTAAATTAATACAAGATGGGCATAATTTTCCCTTTGTCTTTGTTTTGCACCCGTATTTCTTGGGATGTATCGGTGGACCTGGCTGTCATCTGGGATCATGTTCATCTTCTGCTGGTGAGTTGGATGTTACTTTTACCTTGATGTGTGAAGAAAGACGGAATATGGATAGTTCAATGAATTCAAACTTTATTTGCCACATGCGCCAAATACAACAAGTGTAGACTTTACCGTGAAATGCTTACTTACAAGCCCTTAACCAACAGTGCAGCTCAAGAAGAAAATATTTACCAAGTAGGCTAAAATGAAAAGTAATACACTGACTCGATATCGGGCACCGTTACCGAGTCAGTATGCAGAGGTACAGGCTAGTTGAGGTAATCTGTACATGTAGGTGGGGGCGAAGTGACTATGCATAGGTAACAAACAAACAGCGAGTAGCAGCAGTGTAGAAGGGGGGTCAATGTATATTGTGCGTGGTGATTTTTATGAGTCTAATGGCTTTGGGTTAGAAGCTGAGGAGCCTGTTGGTCCTAGACTTGGCGCTCCGGTGCCGCTTGCCGTGCGGTAGCAGAGAAAGCAGTCTATAACTTGGGTGACTGGAGTCTCTGACAATTTTATGGGCTTCCCTCTGACACCGCTTATTATATAGGTCCTGGATGGCAGGAAGCTTGGCCCCAGTGATGTACTGGGTCGTTTGCACTACCCTCTGTAGCGCCTTACGGTCAGATGCCGAGCAGTTGCCATACCAGGCGATGATGCAACCAGTCAGGATGCTCTCGATGGTGTAGCTGTAGAACCTTTTGAGGATCTGGGGGCCCATGCCAAATCTTTTCAGTCTCCAGAGTGGGAAAAGGTTTTGTTGTGCCCTCTTCACGACTGTCTCGGTATGTTTGGACCATGATAGTTAGTTGGAACATGGAACATGAAACTCTTGACCCGCTCCACTACAGCCCCGTCGATGTTAATGGGGGCATGTTCGGCCTGCCTTTTCCTGGAGTCCACGATCAGCTCCTTTGTCTTGCTCACATTGAGGGAGAGGTTGTTGTCCTGGCACCACACTACCAGGTTCTCTGACATCCTCCCATAGGCCGTCTCATTGTTGTCGGTGATCAGGTTTACCACTGTTGTGTTGTCAGCAAACTTAATGTTGGTGTTGGAGTCGTGTTTGGCCACGCAGTCGTGGGTCAACATGCAATGTATCAAGAACTGCATATTTGGCTATTTTTCTTTGCATTTGTGCTTTATTAATCCTATTTGAAATTGACCTTTCAAAACCTTTTGACCAAAAGAATTTGCTCTTTAAAATGTGATTCCTCAGTCTATTTTATGTGTTATTTGGTTGGCTGAAATTTCATCATGGTTTGATGTTTCAGATGTTGGCTTTTTGACATGACCCTATCACAGGAGTGTTGTGAGGGACCCTTTAGACCTCTGTAACACAGTCCTATTATGAGTTACAACTAGAGGTTGACCGATTAATCAGCATGGCCGATTAATTAGGGCCGATATTCACGTTATTACAATCGGTAAATCGGCCTTTTTGGATGCTGATTACATTGAAATCCAGGAGGAGACTGCATGGCAGGCTGCCCACCTTTACGTGAGTGCAGCATCAAAAGGACCTTGTGGATGCAAGGAGCCAAGGTAAGCTGCTAGCTAGCATTAAACTTGTTTTATAAAAAACAATCAAACTACACATGGTTGATGATATTACTAGGTTAACTACCTTGTTCTGCATTGCATATAATCAATGCGGTGTCTGTTAATTTATCATTGAATCATAGCCTACTTCAACTTTGCCAAGCGGGTGATGATTTAACAAAAGCGCATTGATGTTTATGTACCAAAACATAAACATCAATGCCTTTCTTAAAATCAATACACAATTATATATTTTTTAACCTGCATATGTAGTTCAAATAAATTCATGTTAGAAGGCAATATTAACTGGGAAATTGTGTCACTTCTCTTGCATTCAGTGCAAGCAGAGTCAGGGTATAATGCAGCAGTTTGGGCCGCCTGGCTCGTTCCGAACTGTGTGAAGACCATTTCTTCCTAACAAAGACTAATTAATTTGCCAGAATTTTACATAATTATATAACCTTAAAGGTTGTGCAATGCAACGGCAATATTTAGACTTAGGGTTGCCACCCGTTTGATAAAATACTGAACGGTTCCGTATTTCACTGAAAGAATAAACGTTTTGTTTTCGAAATTATAGTTTCCGGATTTCACCATATTAATGACCAAAGGCTTGTTTTATTATATTGTAATTAAGTATATGATTTGATATTTGATAGAGCAGTCTGACTGAGCGGTGGTAGGCAGCAGCAGGCTCGTAAGCATGCATTCAAACAGCACTTTACTGTGTTTGCCAGCAGCTCTCAGCAATGTTTGAAGCACAGTGCTTCAAGCCTATCAACTCGAGAGATTAGGCTGGCAATACTAAAGTGCCTATAAGAACATCCATTAGTCAAAGGTATATGAAATACAAATGGTATAGAGAGAAATAGTCCTATAATTCCTATAATAACTACAACCTAAAACTTCTTGACTGGGAAAATTTAAGACTCATGTTAAAAGGAATCACCATCAATCAACCGATATGTTCTCATGTTCTGAGCAAAGAACTTAAACGTTAGCTTTTTTACATGGCACATATTGCACTTGAACTTTCTTCTCCAACACTGTGTTTTTGCATTATTTAAACCAAATTGAACATGATTCATTACTTATTTGAGACTAAATTGATTTGATCATATTACATTAAAATAAGTGTTCATTGTTCATTCAGTATTGTTGTAATTGTCATTATTACAAATATATAAAAACTGTCCGACTTAATCGGTATTGGCTTTTTTGGGTCCTCCAATAAATCAGTATTGGTGTTGAAAAATTCTTTATTAGCATTTTGCATCATCATGATGATGTGGCCAGTGACACTTTGCTTCTCTTATCTTGAAAAGTTGACTGCTGACATGCAAAATATTTTGGGACTGTATCAACTGTGGGCTAATGCATTTTTTGGTAGAGTGGTTTTCCTTTTAATGTTCCCTGTGCAGTAAATATAAGTAGTCTAGTATAATCACTAGACTATATATATATATATATATATACACACACCATATACATGCTCACACGCACTACATTGACACTCACACACACATTCACATACTGACACCACACACACACTTTTACTCTCATATACTGCTGCTACTCTGTTCTTTATTTTACTCTTATTATTATCTATCCTGATGCCTAGTCTTTTTACCCTGCCTTCATGTAGATACTGTACAGTATCTACCTCATATCTCTCTCTGCACATTGATCTGGGACTGGTACTCCCTGTATATAGCTCCATTCTTGTGTATTTTATTCCTGTGTTACCATTTTCTTTTTCTACTCTGGTCGTTGGGAAAAGCTTAAACAAGCATTTCACTGTATAGTCTACACCGGTTGTATTTGGCGCATGTGACCAATACAATTTGATTAGCTCACGTCTACATCAAGGTTATAAACAAAGACAAGGCCATCAGCCCATTGATTCATTACACTACAAACATTTAAAAGGTAATTGATGCATTAATAAAGCACACTCAACCTCCTAAACATAAAATGGTATATTGATCCCCAGTGCCCACAACAGAATATCTGCTATGTAATGGATATTTGATGGCAAGTGAAATTGCTAATGGTTGTTGTGCGTGCTGCTGCACTACCCTGCAGCAAGGTGGTCCAGTCTTTTATTTGTTTTGCCAAGTAAAGCTGTTGATATGTCATCTGATGCTGCGGTTGTTGAACACACGACACTGTTCTTTGATACAAATTCACTCCATTTAAAAAAAAATGTTTAGTCTATCCAGGTCAAAATGATATGGTGTTGTCTCTGCTTCACATTAATTGCTAAAAGGAATTGAAAGGCAACATGTCAACCAAATATCATGGGATCATTACACTGAGTGTACCAAACATTAGGAACACCTTCCTTATATTGAGTAGTACTGCCTTTTACCCTCAGAACAGCCTCAATTTGTCAGGGCATGGACTCTACAAGGTGTCAAGCGTTCCACAGGGACGGCGGTCGATATTGATGCCAATGCTTCCCATAGTTGTGTCAAGTTGGCTGGATGTTCTTTGGGTGGCGGAGCCTTCTTTCAGGAAACTGTTGAGTGCGAAAAACCCAGCAGCGTTGCAATTCTTGACACACTCAAACTGGTGCGCCTGGCACTTATTACCATACCCCGTTCAAATGGACTTCAATATTTTGTTTTGCCCATTCACCCTCTGAATGGAACACATACACAAACCATGTCTCAAGGCTTAAAAATCCTTCTTTAACCCGTCTCCTCCCCCGCATCTACACTGTTTGAAGTGAATTTTTAACAGGTGACATCAATAAGGGATCATAGCTTTTACCTGGATTCACATGGTCAGTCTATGACTATGTAATGGAAAGAGCAGGTGTTCATAATGTTTCTTGCAATCAGTAAATATAATAACATTGTAATTACAAATCATTTTCAGTAGTGGGAGCCACTTCCACGCCAAACTCTTAATACAAGTACAAATTGTAGACCGCCAATAGAAAAACGACTACATTTACAGACTGGTAGCGGAACCAATCACAATGCATTCTAGGATACTTGTAAAATGACTAAGCCAATGATATTTGAGGCACCTGTTTTTTGTTTTTTTTACGGGGCGGGGCTAGTGTGATCGACTGAGTTGCCTTTTCTCCCAGACAGATTTTAATTTTTGGTCTGGGAATTTCAATTTTAGAATTTAAGAGGTTGACCAGAGCATATTTTTATGAGGCCACGTTCTGAAAGTGTTTCTTATCTCATCTGAACTGCATCAGGTAAGTTGATTAGCCATGGTGCAACCTAATTGGTAGTCAGTGATAAAAGTGAGGTAAACATAAGTACTTGTAAAACGTTAACATTTGTAAAAAAAAAAAAAAAAGAACGTGAAAAATCACGTAGTAGGCTAGCAAGCCAGGCAGCTAAATTCAATTTCCTTGGTCAGTTTTGGAGCATCTCCATCTGTTCCTTGACCACGTTGTTTAAGAGGTAATGGGCATGGCATGTTTGTGTTCAACACTTATCGTTACCTATGACTGGTTCTCAAGTGGGATCCAACCTTTTACTACATGACAGCTGGCTTGCCCGAAAAATCTGACTCTTTGTGAAACATGAATGCCTTATATAAGCAAGTTGTAGCTAGTTAATCATTTTATATAACCATGGTCTACATGGTTACCTTCTGTTGGAACCTCTTCTTAAACCTCAGAGGAACTCCTTTGAGTTGGCTAGAAGCTCCTGCAAGTTTGTCTAGCTAACGATAGTTATCGACATCATTATGCATTTCAGGATGTGCTCAACTACTGTTTACTTGTTTGCTTGGGTAAATAATACTATAGCTCGCAGACAACACTACTGCACTGGTATACTTACACTACTGCAATAATACTGCACTGGTTACGTCTAGGATTTATGAGATGGCTATCTACGCGATTGAGAATTGTTGCTAGTAACGTTACCTGCATTCGTAAAAAGTTGACATTGACATAGACTTACCGTAATGAATAAACGTTAGTTACGTATCGGTTGGCTTTCTTTGCTGTAACTCAAATCCTTTGAAATTGCTTTCAAATGGAATCACGCCTGCAGACATTACACGTGCAGTTACCGCCAGTGTATGTTTTGATTTCACGCGCAAAACAGACCGCTAGCTAGCTGATACACGCTAATTTTAGCTAGCGACACGTTGCTTTTAAATGGACTTATCTGGCACAATCTTGCTAAAGTTGTGGGTGTAGGATGCATGGCCACTTGAATCAAGCACGTCATTACAATGAATGAATGTGATGGTTTTGTAACGTAAGATCATAAATCTTGAACGTGGTCTGAGCATTTCGTATTCTTTACGTAAATCCGAGACACTCCATTTAGTAAGAATACGTATGTTACGTTTCACATGGTATGTGTGAATGTCCGTCATACATTTTGCATGATATATTACGAATTTGCTAAACGTATATTACGTAATATATTTGGTTGTGGCTAACGTCAGCTTGCTCCAGGACAGCGTTCACCAAACACCGTCACTCCTCCGTAAAAATACACATCTGATTCAAATGATCAAAGTTTGACGATTATTTGAATCAGCTGTGTAGTGCTAGGGCAAAAACCAAAACATGCACCCATTGGAGTGCCGAGGACAGAGTTTGGGAAACTATGGTTAAGGTTTTGATGTATGTTAGGGCAGGGTGTCAAACTAATTTCCATGGAGGGCTTAGTGTCCGCTTGTTTTTGTTTTTTCATTTCAATTAAGATCTAGACAACCAGGTGAGGGGAGTTCCTTAGTAATCAGGTACTTTAATTCATCAATCAAGTACAAGGGAGGAGCGAAAGAACCGCAGACACTCGGCCCTTTGCTGAATGAGTTTGACATGTGGGGATGGGTCAGCTAACATACTAAGTAGCTAAAAAGTAGTGAGTAGTTGCTAAAATTGTCCGTTTTGCGATTCGAAAACGCAAACTTTGGGTTGCTTGGCATTTCCTATGTTACATCTAGTCGGAGACCAGTCTGCAAAGCTCAGTATTTCTCTCTCTGTGTAGCATCTGTGTGATACTTCCAACCAAATCCATGTAGACTAATGACAGATGGCTTGCCTTGAGCTGAAGGACGCGCCTCACTTGTAGACACCCAAATGGCAGGACAGGCTGCATTGGAAGAAAGCCAAGTGTAATTAAAACCTCACCCAAACCGTAACTATAGACATTTAACAGCTTTTTCAGCAGGAGCGGAAGTGAACCCTGGAACCCCAAATAACTTCTGGTGTATTTGTAAACAACAGCTGATCTGTTGCGGCTGTAAACCACTAGCTAACTTAGTCTAGCTAATGTGAAGTTGGCTAGCTGGTGATATTTAATTCACTGGCTATACAGTATGTTAAGTTAGCTAGCTGCCTAACATTACGTTAGCAGCTCATTTGAGTTAGCTTGCACACAAACTTCTGTAGCATGCTACCTAGCCAATAATATATTTTTTAATCATAATTTTTGTGGTCAGAGGTCTAAAGCGCAGTGGTCTAAAGCACTGCATTTCAGTGCAAGAGGTGTCACTGCAGTCCCAGGTTCGAATCCAGGCTGCATTAAATCTGGACATGATTGAGAGTCCCATAGAGTGGTGCACAATTGGCCCAGCATCGTAATGATATACAGTACTAGTCAAAAGTTTGGACACACATACTCATTCCAGGGTTTTTCTTTATTTTTTACTATTTTCTACATTAGAGAATAGTAGTGGAGACATCAATACTATGAAGTAACACATGGAATCATGTAGTAACCAAAAATGTAGTAACCAAAAATGTGTTAAATCAAAATATTCTCTCAACCAACTTCATGAGGTAGTCACCTGGAAAGCATTTCAATTAACAGGTGTGCCTTGTTAAAAGTTCATTTGTGGAATTTCTTTCCTTAATGCATTTGAGCCAATCAGTTGTGTTGTGACAAGGTAGGAGTGGTATACAGAAGATGGATAGATTTGGTAAAATACTAAGTCCATATAATGGCAAGAACAGCTCAAATAAGCAAGGAAAAACGACAGTCCATTACTTTAAGACGTGAAGGTCAGTCCTTCCGGAACATTTCAAGAACTTTGAAAGTTCAAGTGCAGTCGCAAAATCCATCAAGCGCTATGATGAAAGGAAGGACCGCCACAGGAAAGGAAGACCCAGAATTACCTCTGCTGCAGAGGACAAATTCATTAGAATAACTGCACCTCAGATTACAGACTAAATAAATGCTTCAGAGTTCAAGTAACAGACACATCTCAATGTTAACTGTTCAGAGGAGACCGTGTGAATCAGGCCTTAAAACCTGTTACGGCTAGGCGTGCCGCTCGACAACATCCGGTAAAATTGCAGAGGGTGAGATTCAAACTACAGTTTTGTAAATATTTAACTTTCATAAATATAAGTGTAATACATCAAAATAAAGCTTAACTTCTTGTTAATCCAGACGCTGTGTCAGATTTCAAAATGGCTTTACGGCGTAAGCACACCATGCAATTATCTGAGGACAGTGCCCCGCATACAAATGCATGACGAATAATTTCTCAACCAGGCAGTTGCGACACAAAAGTCAGAAATAGCAATATGCCTTACCTTTAAAGATCTTCTGTTGGCACTCCAAAAGGTCCCAGTTACATTACAAATGGTCCTTTTCTTCGATAAAGTCATTTTATATCCATAAAAACTCAGTTTAGCTGGCGCGCTTCAGTCAATAATCCATCGGTTTACCTCCATCAAAATGCATACAAAATGAATCCCAAACGTTACTAATAAAATTATCCAAACAAGTCAAACAATGTTTATAATCAAACCTTAAGTACCCTAATACGTAAATAAACTATAAAATTTAAGACGGAGAATCATTATTGTCTTTCAATGCGCTCTCATCTATGTGCATGGAAACACTACAGCCAAAATGGGAGCCACTTAGAAAAACTACAATTTCGACTTCATTTTTGCAAAAACCAGCCTTAAACTCTCTCTAAAGACTGACGTCTAGTGGAAGCCCTAAGAACTGCAATCGGGGAGGATTTCGCCTTATAATAAAAGTGACAGGGGGGGGGGGGTTGTCCTCGGGGTTTCGCCTGTCATTTCAGTTTTGTTATACTCACAGACATTATTTTAACAGTTTAAGAAACCAATTATATGCATATCCTAGCTTCTGGGCCTGAGTAACAGGCAGTTTACTTTGGGAACTCTTTTCATCCGGGCGTGAAAATACTGCCCCATAGCCCAAAGAGGTTTTAATAGTCAAATTGCTGCAAAGAAACCACTACTAAAGGACACCAATAAGAAGAAACTTGCTTGGGCCAAGACACACGAGCAATGGACGGACATTAGACCGGTGGAAATCTGTCCTTTGGTCTGATGAGTCCAAATTGTAGATTTTTGGTTCCAACCGTGGTGTCTTTGTGAGACGCAGAGTGGGTGAACAGATGATCTCTGCATGTGTGGTTCCCACTGTGAAGCATGGAGGTGTGATGATGTGGGGGTTCTTAGTCCCGCTATTATTTGTTTTTCAACAGGGCCATGACCCAACTAGAGGTCGACCGATTAATCGGAATGGCCGATTTTAATTAGGGCCGATTTCAAGTTTGCATAACAATCGGAAATCGGTATTTTTGGGTGCTGATTTGCCGCTTTTTTTATCTGTTAAATTTTTATATACCTTTTATTTAACTAGGCAAGTCAGTTAAGAATGTGTTCTTATTTTCAATGACGGCCTAGGAACGGTGGGTTAACCTCCTCGTTCAGGGGCAGAACGACAGATTTTCACCTTGTCAGCTCGGGGGAACCAACTTTGCAACCTTACAGTTAACCAGTCCAACGCAATAACGACCTGCCCCTCTCTCGTTGCACTCCACAAGGAGACTGCCTGTTACGCGAATGCAGTAAGCCAAGGTAAGTTGCTAGCTAGCATTAAACTTATCTTATAAAAAACAATCAATCATAATCACTAGTTAACTACACATGGTTGATGATATTACTAGATATTATCTAGCGTGTCCTGCGTTGCATATAATCTGACTGAGCATACAAGTATCTGACTGAGGTGGTAGGCAGAAGCAGGCACGTAAACATGAATTCAAACAGCACTTTCGTGCGTTTTGCCAGCAGCTCTTCGTTGTGCGTCAAGCATTGCACTGTTTATGACTTCAAGCCTATCAACTCCCGAGATATGCTGGTTTAACTGAAGTGAAATGGCTAGCTAGTTAGCGTGCGCTAATAGTGTTTCAAACGTCACTCGCTCTGAGCCTTCTAGTAGTTGTTCCCCTTGCTCTGCATGGGTAACGCTGCTTCGATGGTGGCTGTTGTCGTTGTGTTGCTGGTTCGAGCCCAGGGAGGAGCGAGGGGAGGGACGGAAGCTATGCTGTTACACTGGCAATACTAAAGTGCCTATAAGAACATCTAATAGTCAAAGGTTAATGAAATACAAATGGTATAGAGGGAAATAGTCCTATAATTCCTATAATAACTACAATTTAAAACTTCTTACCTGGGAATATTTAAGACTCATGTTAAATGGAACCACCAGCTTTCATATGTTCTCATGTTCTGAGCAAAGAACTGAAACGTTAGCTTTCTTACATAGCACATATTGCACTTTTATTTTCTTCTCCAACACTTTGTTTTTGCATTATTTAAACCAAATTGAACATGCTTCATTATTTACTTGAGGCTAAATTGATTTTATTGATGTATTATATTTAGTTCAAATAAGTGTTCATTCAGTATTGTTGTAATTGTCATTATTACAAACAAAACAACAACAAAAAATTGTCAGATTTAATCGGTATCGGCCCTTTTGATCCTCCAATAATCGGTATCGGCGGTGAAAAATAAGGGCTATTTGTAAGGGCTATTTGACCAAGAAGGTGAGTGATGGAGTGTTGCATCAGATGACCTGGCCTCTCAATCAACCGACCTCAACCCAATTGAGATGGTTTGGGATGAGTCGGACCACAGAGTGAAGGAAAAGCAGCCAACCAGTGCTCAGCATATGTGGGAACTCCTTCAAGACTGTTGGAAAAGCATTCCTCATGAAGCTGGTTGGGAGAATGCCAAGAGTGTGCAACGCTGTCATCAGGCAAAGGGTTGCTATTTTGAAGAATCTCAAATATTACATATATGTTGACTTGTTTTAAAACATTTTTGGTTACTACATGACTCCATATGTTATTTAGTTTTTTTATGTCTTCAGTATTATTCTACATTATAGAAAATAGTAAAAATAAAGAAACCCATTGAATGAGTAGGTGTCCAAACTTTTGACTGGTACTGTACATCTGAGGTATTTATCATCAACCATTCATTACTAAGTAATGCTTCATTACTCATCAATAGTTCTGCCTGCAAATAACTTGCAAGTTCACTTGTTGAGAGGATGAAAGTGAATACAGTGCCTCATTATGGCTTGTCAGATGTCCTAATGAGACATTTGGGGGGTTGATTATCTCCTAATTAGACAGTGGCTAGCATGACAGTACATGGAACAGTGAGTTATTGTGTGAAGCTGCATGATGGTGCCCTGTCACAGAGTTCAGTAGATTTGCTCGTTACTTGAGTTTTTGCAGCTTGGTAAACGACTGTCCAAAATGTTTTGCATTAGCCTATTGGTAGAAGGGTAATATATTTTACTAGAAGTTCAAGAGCTATGGTACTCTTATTGATGTTAAACATTTCGATGGGAAATTACAGTGCAACCTATCCTGGGGTTTGTTTCTGATACTTTTGGGCCATGCCTGATAAAATGTAGGGGTAGGACTTCTCAAGCAGGCTATCTGGTGTTGTGCTTGTTGAGCACTGCAGTGCTATTATATACCCCCTGGCCTATTCTTATGCAGCCTTGAGATTCCTTTCTTGGACACGTCTCTGAGCACATGCAGCACTACGTTTGTGGTTCATGGAAAGTTGAACTGGAATCACGCTGTAACAGACTTTGCCTAGACTTTGGTTTAGGGTTAATCCATGGTTCATGTTCCATTAGCTTCAGTGGTTTAGGAGACTGAAGGCGAAAGATTTGGTTGAGAAACATCTCTGGTGTATGGGAGAGCGAGTGGGAAAAGCTGCAGCATAGGGTACTTATTAGCCTACTTCAGGCAACCGCTCATGTTATCTCTTTAGAGTAACAACAAGATAGTATGAGGTCAGGTGACACATGTCCCCTTTCCTTGGTTCAGTACCTAAGGATGCCTAAACACTTGTTTCCTCTTATCTAGTTTCCATGGGGGTTGGACTCAATCTAAGCTAAATGTAGCATTCAGCTTGGCTCTGTGTACTCAAAAGAACCCTGTTGAAAAGGTTTCAACTTGACTTTCTCAATATATATATTTTAAAAAAGTATATATAAACTTCTGTAAATTGGCACCACTGACAGCTGTTAGAACAACTGATATGCCAATTCTTAATTGTTGCAAAAGAGGAAGAAATGCCAGCGCTCTGAAATGTCAACCTTGTTCTGTCGCTACAGGTAAGTATCTCAGATTGTGATTGGACAAAGGTGAGGTGGGGATTTATTCCTGTTTGAACATTGTTGCAACAGACCCCTCTCCATGACGCTCAGTCTCCAAATTCTGGGTGTGCACTGTGAGAGTGATTGCTTAACCATTCGGAAGGGTTATGGGAACATCCCGCTTTTAGAGTCCTGTGTTCCTGACATCCTGCCATGGCCACTGTTTTTCCACAGGGATTGTCACAATGGTTTAGGCTCCTATGGAATGGCTCAACAAATAAAAGTTACATGCCTCTGGAACAAAAACTCTGTTGCTTCAGTTTCATATCAAGCATTTTTCAAAGATTCAGTTGACTTCAAAGCTCTACACAATTCTCCCGACCAAAATAGTTTGCACATTTTATTAATTTAGTCTTCTAAAATTAATTAAATACCTTTTTCCGCTCATTAATCGACGCACAATACACCATAATGACAAAGCAAAAACAGGTTTTAAATGTTTTATCAACAAAAAAAATACTAATGAAATGCCTTATTTACATAAGTATTCAGACCCTTTGCTATGAGACTCAAAATTGAGCTTAGGTGATTCCTGTTTCCATTGATCATCATTGAGATGTTTCTACAACTTGATTGGAGTCCACCTGTGGTAAATTCAATTGATTTGACATGATTTGGAAAAGCACACACCTGTCTATGTAAGGGCCCACAGTTGACAGTGTGTGTCAGAGCGAAAACCAAGCCATGAGGTCGACGGAATTGTCCGTAATGCTCCAAGACAGGATTGTGTCGAGGCACAGATCAGGGGATAGGTACTCAAGAAATGTCTGCAGCATTGAAGGCCTCCATCATTCTAATATGGAGGAAGTTTGGAACCACCAAGACTCTTCCTACAGCTGGCCGCCCGGCCAAACTGGGCTGTTGGTGGGGAAGGTCCCTGGTCAGAGAGATGACCAAGAACTTGATGGTCACTCTGACAGAGCTCCAGAGTTCCTCTGTGGAGATGGGAGAATCTTCCAGAAGTACAACCGTCTCTGTAGCACTCCACCAATCAGGGCTTTATGGTAGAGTGGCCAGACAGAAGCCACTCCTCAGTTAAAGGTAATGACAGCCCACGTGGAGTTTGCCAACAGGCACCTAAAGACTCTGACCATAAGAAACAAGATTCTCTGGTCTGATAAAACCAAGATTGAACTCTTTGGCCTGAATGCCAAGCGTCACATCTGGAGGAAACCTGGCACAATCCCTATGGTGAAGCATCGTGGTGGCAGCAGCATGCTGTGGGATATTTTCAGCGGCAGGGACTTAGGAGACTAGTCAGGATCGAGGGAAAGCTGCCGGAGCAAAGTACAGAAAGACCCTTGATGAAAACCCAAAGCGATCAGGACCTCAGACTGGGCGACAGTTCCCCTTCCAAACAGGACAACGACCCTAAGTATACAGCTAAGACAACACAGGAGTGGCTTCGGGACAAGTCTTTGAATGAGCGGCCCAGACTTGAACCCGATCGAACATCTCTGGAGAGACCTGAAAATAGCTGTACAGGGACGTTCCCCATCCAACCTGACAGAGCCTGAGACGATCTGAGAAGAATGGGAGTACGAAGATGCAGCTTTTGATTGCCTACAGATTCTTCATGTACTGTACCAGATTTGCCAATTCTTGCTGTGAGATGTTACCCCACACTTCCACCAAGGCACCTGCAAGTTTCCGGACATTTCTGGGGGGAATGGCCTTAGCCCTCACCCTCCGATCCAACAGGTCCCAGACGTGCTCAATGGGATTGAGATCCGGGCTCCTTGCTGGCCATGAAGGAACACTGACATTCCTGCCCTGCAGGAAATCACGCACAGAACGAGCAGTATGGCTGGTGGCATTGTCATGCTGGAGGGTCATGTCAGGATGAACCTGCAGGAAGGGTACCACATGAGGGAGGAAGATGTCTTCCCTGTAACGCAGCGTTACTCATTCCTTCGACGATAAACACGAATCTGACGAACACGAATCGCCCCTGGTGAGACACAACCGCGTCAGAGAAGAACACTTTTTGCCAGTCCTGTCTGATCCAGCGACGGTGGGTTTGTGCCCATAGGCGACGTTGTTGCCGGTGATGTCTGGTGAGGACCTGCCTTACAACAGGCCTACAAGCCCTCAGTCCAGCCTCTCTCAGCCTATTGCGGACAGTCTGAGCATTGATCGAGGGATTGTGCATTCCTGGTGTAACTCGGGCAGTTGTTGTTGCCATCCTGTACCTGTCCCGCCGGTGTGATGTTCGGATGTACCGATCCTGTGCAGGTGTTGTTACACGTGGTCTGCCACTGCAAGGACAATCAGCTGTCCGTCCTGTCTCCCTGTAGCTCTGTCTTAGGAGTCTCATAGTACTTAATTGCCTACCGTCTGTAAACCGTTTGTCTTAATGACCGTTCCACAGGTGCATGTTCATTAATGGTTTATGGTTCATTGAACAATTATGGGAAACAGTGTTTAAACCCTTTACAATGAAGATCTGTGTAGGTATTTGGATTTTGTCACGAACGGGCTCGAAGTTCGTAATAAAAAGGGAGACAACGTGGAGTTAAGGAATAACAAAATATATTTATTAACTGAACTAAATACAATTAACAAGTGTGTGTGTGTGTGTGTGTGTGTGTGTGTGTGTGTGTGTAGTCAATAATCACCAGTGTGAGTGGTTGCGTGCATAAATGTGATAATGAGGGGTGTTGAAAGGTGACAAAGCAAACAAATAAAATGACCACAAAAATGTCAGAGTGTCTGCATGTCAGTGAGTCTCCTCAATGAATGGGTAAGAGGTGTATTTATCCCGGGACACACCCGGGCCCAGGTGTGTCTCATGTCGCTGATGACCCTCCCAGCTCCGCCTACCGACATCCTATTTACGGAAAACAAGAGCAAACGTAAAGAATACGGCAGACCGAGTGGGACGGCCGTCACAATTTTTACAAATTATCTTTGAAAGACAGGGTCCTGAAAAGGGGGCGTTTTCTTTTTTATTTGTAGTGCTGTCTGGTCTCACCCACCAGATTGATGACATGGCAGAGACGGGTTACATGGACACTGTTGGGCATCACTCCTTTCAGAACCACCTTGTATGCCTTCAGGCAGTAGGATGCCTTATCTGTGACCACTGCCCAGGCATCATTCAGGTTCAGATCGTTGCTGTGGAGGGAGGCTAGTGTAGTTTGGGAAAAACGTTGAGTAGTTGCTGTCCATGAAAATGACATCCACCAGAAAGTACTGATTTTCAACACCTGCAATGAAAGATAATGGAAAACTTTAATTATGTTTTAACCTAAAATAATATTGTTACAATATAAGTGTTATTTAAATTTCAAGTATAAACAATATAGAAACAGCGATAGTTAGCTAGATGGAGAGGCAGACAGCTGCTGCTGACATTATGTATCACTATATTTCACCACGATAGCTCATCTTTTGGAATATCACAATTTGCGTGCGGACAATTCACATTGCAGAATGTAGGCTATTGAAATGGTATATTAATAGGCTGTTAACTCACCATTGACAACGTTTAGAGCGCTGCAATCCTTTGCATCTGTCTCGCCAACAACCACTGCAAACTTCTTCCCACGGTTCTTCTGTAGAACGGCAGTCCATATGTTGGTCGAACACACGGGGCAGGTGAGTTTGACGGATGTCAGACTCGGCACGCACACAGCCACTAAATCCTGAATAAATGTTCATCTTCAATCTTCTGATGCGCTTGCACTAGTAATGGTTGTTTGAAGAGGCATGCTCTGGCTAACACTGCTTTTCCTTGTTCCCCCTCTCAAAACACCCCAATCGAAAACAGAATTATTTCTCTATGCCTACCCGTCTGTAATTTTACAATTCCGAATTCATTTTGGTTATTACAATAATTAGGCCTACTTTTAAAAAAATAATAAATTTCAGCCAAATTATGGAAAATTCTTGCTTATTACACTTTTTACAGTTGATTCCATTTTTATGACCAAATTCCGCTTTTCCGTCCGCGTTTCCCGCATGGCGGAAATCATAGGGCCCTACCATAGGGGATCTTTCAATGTTCTGTCTAGAAGCACAAGGATCTGTTTGATGTACTACATAAAATAGGTAAACATATTAGTTTAGTGAAATGCAGCTTAATTACACAACTAGTGAAGTCAGAGGCACAGATGTTCTTCACCCCCTGTATTCTTTTGAAGCCCCCCTCTGTACATACGCTACAGGCAGTGTTCCCTTTTTCGGTCACTGAGCAAATTTCACGTCTGCTGAACGCAAACTTGAACTTTGAAAATTCTGTGCAACTTCCCGCGCTCGTTTACTGTGAACATGGATGCTGTACATGTTTTAAGTGGTCAAGTAGGCTACTTTGGCTATTTAAAAAAAATCATAATGTAGCAAATAATATGCATCATTATTCCCATACCATTTTATTACAGAGAATTAGACCAGATATGCTACCCTCTGTCTATTGGCTACTTAGCTTATTCAAGCCCGTCTCAAAATACAACACTGCCTCGAAGACAACAAAAATCTCTTTACCCGACTCTTTTCAAAGATGTGCACACATTTTGTGCTCTTGTACGTTCTGCCTAAAACAAAATCTCTTGCATAGCTCATTTTGTATACGAAGTCTTGTATTGTACGTTTTTTGTTTCGGTATGATGCATTGAAAGTGGCTAATATTGCATTGATTAGATCGCAATTCCCTCAGTTGATAGTGCTAACTAATGGGGAAAATACTAGAAGGTCGAGTGAAGTCCAATCTCGTGCTTCTCTGTGCGGAAGTCCCAAGGAGCTGCACGCCCACGTGCAACTAAGAGGGAACATTGGCTAGCTAGGTATCTCTAGCTTTGCTTGCTTCTCTGCTGTTCTAGCCTAAATATCAGTGTCTCTTGCAGGATGGTAGAGCAGTGATAAAACCCCAAGCTGTATAAACAAGATGTTTAGGCAGTGCAGCCCCACATTTCTGGTTACTGGGGCAGCAGGACTGGAAAATCAAGAATGCCCTTTGTCACTTCCTACTTTTCCATCAGGAACATGTTTGCACCACTGATTTCCGCCTCTTTAGGGTGATGCCAGTGATAACCTCAAACCCTTGGTCCTTCCAAGGGTCCTCTCTGGCTGCCTGAAAAGTGCCTGACCCCATCGTGGAATACTAATTGGAGTCGTGTTCACAGCCCCTTGCTGTTTCCTCTAACGCTACAAACTGAGGGATCCTCAAGGTCTTTAATCTACTATTAGGAGATTGCTTTAGTAAACCGAGGAGGCTATACCCCCTAATCATCTCTTTTGGACAGCTCTCGTTCTCAGTCGCAGCTAAAGAGAAATAGAAGGAAGTGCTTGACTGCTCTCATTACCCAAGGGATTGAACTGAATAGATTTTTCTAAGGAGCTTGATTAAGCTGCTGAAGGATTTTTGTTTGTGTAGTTTGGAGATGTGAGCTTGCATGTCAAAAGATAAAGCTTAGATTTTTATTCAAGGTAAACACAGCTTTGACTTCCCTTTAAATTAAGCCATTGTTGGCGCTGTTTTGAGCTGATCAAATAATCAACGTAAATCACACACTAATGGAGGAGGTTCTTTTGTAAAATTCATAGTTCTTATTTCCATACCCTTTAGTGAGACAAAAAAGGCCCTTGTTCATGCTGGAGAGGGTGAGATAAAGGGATGGGATTGCTATAGGAGACAGAGGAAATGGCCTGAATGGGAAGGATGTAGTGTGTCACCACGTCAGACTTCCTGTTACCATGCTCTGCGGGTGCAAAGGTCACAGGGCTGTTTGGGGCCGCTTGCAGGAGGTGCAGACGGCTCCTTCTCTGGAAAATAAACATGGCCCCCAACTTTCACCATGTCAGAGCTGGCCTTGGCAGAACAGGCTGCTGCACTTCTGCTGTTCTCTCCGCTCACATGCAGTCACACACTTTATCTAACAAGTCTTATGCATGATTTTTATTTTTTACTACACTATATTCAAAAGATTAGCCAGCTGGCTAGGCTTGTTCTGGACCTGGGTTTGTCATAAGCATAATTGCCTCGTTAAATGTATAAAATACAAATTTGGGAAAACTTTGCCACAGATGAAAACCAGTATATTTGACTTCACCATCTATTGTTATTAGGGATGCACCAAGATTACATTTTTGGCCGATATTGATAACCAATATTTTACATTTTTGCGGCCTTTTAAGCATTCTAGTACAGTTAAATAGTTAAACACACACACACGGACGCAGCTGTCTAAGTCACTGCATCTCAGTGCAAGAGGCGTCACTACAGTCCCTGGTTTGAATCCAGGCTGTATCACATCCGGCCGTGATTGGAAGTCCCATAGGGCGGGGCACAATTTGGCCCAGCGTCGTCCGGGGTAGGCCGTCATTGTAAATAAGAATTTGTTCTTAACTGGCTTGCCTAGTTAAATAAAGGTGACACACACACCACACATATTTACATATGTCCACATTACCAGTAAAACATCATCAAAACCGCCTTCTTTCACTTGCTGTGCTGTTTCGTTGTTCAGTCTCAACCAGGATTTCATCATACATTTCAAGCAGTGAAGTTTCACCTCTCTGTCCGCGGCCTCTATTCCTCGGTGCATACTGTCACTGTTTGTTTACATCTTATCCAGCTGTGTCTAATATTTTCACGTAAACCCTGTTTCTTGTCTGTGTCGAAGTAGCGGTCCTTGTACATAGCATCGAGCATGGTGGCGACACAGTAGAGGCTCAGCGAATGCCACCGAATCGCTTGTTCACAGCCTCTAGTAGAGTACTTTTCCAAGTTAACCCGATGGTCTGTGTTGGCATTTTTGTTGAGCAGGCGTTTCATTGCCATGACAGGGTATCATGTTTGCTGTAGTCGGAGTTGAGCTTATTTCTCGAGTCAGTTTTTGGAATGGAGCTAGGAGTGTTCATGTTTCAAATATGTTCTCAAATGGCGTTGAAATTGTAGCTGCGGTATGAGAACCAGCACATTCTCGAGCATGCAATATGGCTTTCCTCAGTAGGAAATCCTTGTCGACCCACTGTGCTGTCAGACTCATAATGCTCATGAGGCTGACATCGCTGGTCCAAATGTCAGTCGTGAAGCTAATAGCAGTGACGCCCAGAGCAAGTAGCTCATGAATGTGAGTTTCAACAACACCGTGTAACTCCGGTAGGGCAACCTATGAAAAATAGTGCCTACTTGGAAAGTGTGTACCGGTCCTCGACTAGTCAGCGAAAGCCAACATCATCCACGACGGTTGATTGTCAGGGGCAATGAATCCCATTATCTTAGAGTTTTAATGGATTTTTGCCTTGGAGTTGTCTTGCTGAAATGTTCTTACTCTTTCAAGTGACAGCTCGACTTGAACTTGTTTAGTTGTTGGATGTGTGCGCTTAGTGTTTTTCTGCTTTGTTCTGTGTAGTGCTGTATTTTTTGTGGCGTTTTTACGTCATCTACCTACGTTTATATAGGTATGCACGTCAGCTTTGACATTGGTTTTGCACATCTGTGTTAAACTAGACATTGGGTGGATGCCGATGTTGGCATTTTTAGCTAATATCGGCCGGTTACGATATGCTCACCGATAGATTGTGCATCCCTAATTTTTATCAAGTTTTGGCATCTTCCATAAGAGACATGCATTTTTCTACATTGTAATGGACACCGTGCAACCTTTGGTACTGTAGGCAGGCTTCGGCTGCGGTACAGCAAATCCAAGTTAGCCTGTGCTCGTGGTTCTCACAGGGGAAGTTTAATGATAGGCTACATTACTTTTGGGAGGTGGGGGTACACCTCAATGTTAGGAAAGTGTTCTTAATGTTTTTGTATTGTGTGTTTGTATATAGCGATATATTACACACCCTGTACAAAACATTAGGAATGCCCTAGTATTGAGTTGCACCCCCTTTTGCCCTCAGTACAGCCTCAATTTGTCGGGGCGTGGACTCTACAAGGTTTCGTAAGCATCCCCCAGGGATACTGGCCCATGTCGACTCCAATACTTCCCACAGTTGCGTCAAGTTTGCTGGATGCCCTTGGGTGGTGGACCATTCTCACTCTCACTACATTATGATAAAAATAAATAAAAAATAAAGTGGAGGTGCACCCTCTAATTTTCTCCATGCCTCAGGTGGCCAAGTATAGGCCATGGCAAAAAAGCTATTTTGCCCAGTCGTGACTTGCGAAGAGGAAGATCTTTGCAGGTGTTTCTGATATGAAGAAATGTCCTCTCACTGTCAACTGTGTTTATTTTCAGCAAACTTAACAATGATAAATATTTGTATGAACATAACAAGATTCAAAAACTGAGACATAAACTGAACAAGTTCCACAGGCATGTGACTAACAGAAATGGAATAATGTGTCCCAGATCGAACGGGGGGTCAAAATCAAAAGTAACCGTCAGTGTCTGGTGTGGCCACCAGCTGCATTAAGTACTGCATCGCCTCCTCGTGGACTGCACCAGATTTGCCAGTTCTTGCTGTGAGATGTTACACCACTCTTCCATCAAGACACCTGCAAGTTCCTGGACATTCTGGGGGGGAATGGCCCTAGCCCTCACCCTCTGATCCAACAGGTCCCAGACGTGCTCAATGGGATTGAGATCCGGGCTCTTCGCTGGCCATGGCAGAACACTGGCATTCCTGTCTTGCAGGAAATCACGCACAGAACAAGCAGTATGGCTGGTGGCATTGTTATGCTGGAGGGTCATGTCAGGTTGAGCCCGCAGGAATGGTACCACATGAGGGAGGAGGATGTCTTCCCTGTAACGCACAGCGTTGAGATTGCCTGCAATGACAACAAGCTCAGTCCGATGATGCTGTGACACACCGCCCCAGACCATGACGGACCCTCCACCTCCAAAATCGATCCCGCTCCAGAGTACAGGCCTCAGTGTAACGCTCATTCTTTTGACGATAAACGCGAATCCGACCATCACCCCTGGTGAGTCAAAACCGCGACTTGTCAGTGAAGAGCACTTTTTGTCAGTCCTGTCTGGTCCAGTGACAGTGGGTTTGTACCCATAGGTGATGTTTTTGCCGGTGATGTCTGGTGAGGACCTGCCTTACAACAGGCCTACAAGCCCTCAGCCCAGCCTCTCTCAGCCTATTGTGGACAGTCAGCACTGACAGAGGGATTGTGCGTTCCTGGTGTAACTCAGGCAGTTGTTGCCATCCTGTACCTGTCCCGCAGGTGTGATGTTCGGATGTACTGATCCTGTGCAGGTGTTACACGTGGTCTGCCACTGCGAGGACGATCAATTGTCCGTCCTGTCTCCCTGTAGCACTGTTTTAGGCGTATCACAGTACAGACATTACCATTTATTTCTCTGGCCACATCTGCAGTCCTCATTCCTCCTTGCAGCATGCCTAAGGCATGTTCATGCAAATGAGCAGGGACCCTGGGCATCTTTCTTTTTGTGTTTTTCAGAGTCAGTGGAAAGGCCTCTTTAGTGACCTAAGTTTTCATAACTGACCATGATTCCTTACCTTCTGTAAGCTGTTAGTGTCTTAATGACCGTTCCACGGGTGCATGTTTATTAGTTGTTTATGGTTCATTGAACAAGCATGGGAAATCTGAACAAACTTTATTTGACTCTTTGCAAACTGGAATCCATATATCCGGAGGCTGCATTCATTGTAGCTGGGGATTTTAACAAGGCTAATCTGAAAACAAGACTCCCTAAATTTTATCAGCATATCGATTGCGCAACCAGGGCTGGAAAAACCTTGGATCATTGCTATTCCAACTTCCGCGACGCATATAAGGCCCTGCCCGCTCTCCTTTTGGAAAAGCTGACCACGACTCCATTTTGTTGATCCCTGCCTACAGACAGAAACTAAAACGAGAAGCTCCCGCGCTGAGGTCTGTTCAACGCTGGTCCGACCAATCTGATTCCACACTCCAAGACTGCTCTCATCACGTGGACTGGGATATGTTCCGTATTGCGTCAGACAACAACATTGACGAATACGCTGATTCGGTGAGCGAGTTCATTAGAACGTGCGTTGAAGATGTCGTTCCCATAGCAACGATTAAAACATTCCCAAACCAGAAACCGTGGATTGATGGCAGCATTCGCGTGAAACTGAAAGCGCGAAGCGCAGACCAGCTGGCTGGTGTGTTTACGGACATATTCAATCAATCCCTATCCCAGTCTGTTGTTCCCACATGCTTCAAGAGGGCCACCATTGTTCCTGTTCCCAAGAAAGCTAAGGTAACTGAGCTAAACGACTACCGCCCCGTAGCACTCACTTCCGTCATCATGAAGTGCTTGAGAGACTAGTCAAGGACCATATCACCTCCACCCTACCTGACACCCTAGACCCACTCCAATTTGCTTACCGCCCAAATAGGTCCACAGACGATGCAATCTCAACCACACTGCACACTGCCCTAACCCATCTGGACAAGAGGAATACCTATGTGAGAATGCTGTTCATCGACTACAGCTCGGCATTTAACACCATAGTACCCTCCAAGCTCGTCATCAAGCTAGAGACCCTGGGTCTCGACACCGCCCTGTGCAACTGGGTACTGGACTTCCTGACGGGCCGCCCCCAGGTGGTGAGGGTAGGCAACAACATCTCCACCCCGCTGATCCTCAACACTGGGGCCCCACAAGGGTGCGTTCTGAGCCCTCTCCTGTACTCTCTGTTCACCCACGACTGCGTGGCCACGCACGCCTCCAACTCAATCATCAAGTTTGCGGACGACACAACAGTGGTAGGCTTGATTACCAACAACGACGAGACGGCCTACAGGGAGGAGGTGAGGGCCCTCGGAGTGTGGTGTCAGGAAAATAACCTCACACTCAACGTCAACAAAACTAAGGAGATGATTGTGGTCTTCAGGAAACAGCAGAGGGAACACCCCCCAATCCACATCGATGGAACAGTAGTGGAGAGGGTAGTAAGTTTTAAGTTCCTCGGCGTACACATCACAGACAAACTGAATTGGTCCACCCACACAGACAGCATCGTGAAGAAGGCGCAGCAGCGCCTCTTCAACCTCAGGAGGCTGAAGAAATTCGGCTTGTCACCAAAAGCACTCACAAACTTCTACAGATGCACAATCGAGAGCATCCTGTCGGGCTGTATCACCGCCTGGTACGGCAACTGCTCCGCCCACAACCGCAAGGCTCTCCAGAGGGTAGTGAGGTCTTCACAACGCATCACCGGGGGCAAACTACCTCCCCTCCAGGACACCTACACCACCCGATGTCACAGGAAGGCCATAAAGATCATCAAGGACAACAACCACCCGAGCCACTGCCTGTTCACCCCGCTATCATCCAGAAGGTGAGGTCAGTACAGGTGCATCAAAGCTGGGACCGAGAGACTGAAAAACAGCTTCTATCTCAAGGCCATCAGACTGTTAAACAGCCACCACTAACATTGAGTGGCTGCTGCTAACACACTGACTCAACTCCAGCCACTTTAATAACGGGAATTGATGGGAAATTATGTAAATATATCACTAGCCACTTTAAACAATGCTACCTAATATAATGTTTACATACCCTACATTATTCATCTCATATGTATGCATATATACTGTACTCTATATCATCTACTGCATCCTTATGTAATACATGTATCACTAGCCACTTTAACTATGCCACTTTGTTTACATACTCATCTCATATGTATATACTGCACTCAATACCATCTACTATATCTTGCCTATGCCGCTCTGTAACATCACTCATTCATATATCTTTATGTACATATTCTTTATCCCCTTACACTTGTGTCTATAAGGTAGTAGTTTTGGAATTGTTAGCTAGATTACTTGTTGGTTATTCCTGCATTGTCGGAACTAGAAGCACAAGCATTTCGCTACACTCGCATTAACATCTGCTAACCATGTGTATGTGACAAATAAAATTTGATTGATTTGAAACAGTGTTTAAACCCTTTACAATGAAGATCTGTGAAGTTATTTGGATTTTTACGAATTATCTTTGAAAGACAGGGTCCTGAAAAATTGACATTTCTTTTTTTGCTGAGTTTAGAAGCAATGTCATGCTGGTGTGTGGTAACATCAAGTAAAACCCAGTCCTGAAATGAACAGACAAAGTATTGGCGCGTACGATCATCGGGGAGACATGGCATTGCCACAGAAATTCCCACTTCGAATTTTCCACTTCAAGCCCAAATATATTATACTTTGACTAGAACGATACCTTAGCCTGTTATGGCTGCAATCCCGATACCGGGATCGATATGACAACTACCAGTGAAAATAGAGGGCGCCAAAATTCAAACCACAAACATATGTCTTATATCATTTTAAAGCTATTCTCGTTGTTAATCCCACCAATGTGTCCAATTTCATAGGCTTTTCAGCAAAAGCACTACAAACGATTATGTTAGGTCTCCACCAAACCACAATAAGCACAGCCATTTTCCAGCAAAATATAGCATTCACAAAAACCAGAAATAAAGATAATTCAAGGTTAGTGATTAATTTTATCTTCATCAAATGACACTCATAGGACTTCATGTTACACAATACATGCATGTTTTGTTTGATAAAGTTCATATTTATAAAAAAAAAAATTGGAGTTTACATTGGCGCTTTAGATTCACTAGTTCCAAAAACATCAAGTGATTTTGCATAGCCACATCATTCAACAGAAATACTCATCATAAATGTAGATGATAATATAGTTATACACATGGAATTCTAGATATACCTCTCCTTAATGCAACCGCTGTGTCAGATTTGTTTTTTTAACTACGGAAAAAGAAACGCATGCAATAATCTGAGACGGGGCTCAAAAGAAAAACACCACAGCCGCAAAGATGGCGTCAACATAAACAAGAAATTACATGATAAATATTCCCTTTGATGATCTACATCAGAAAGCACTCCAGCAATCCCAGGTCCACAATAAATGTTTTTTTTTTCTTTTCGAAAATGCCCGTTATTTATGTCCAAATACCTTCTTTCGTTAGCACGCTTGGTATACATATCGAAACGCTAATTCTGGTCAGCGTTATATCGGACAAAAACTTCAAAAAGTGATATTAAAATTTGAAGAAACATTTCAAACTAGGTACAGAATCAATCATTAGGATGTTTTTAACATATAGCTTCAATAAAATTCCAACCGGAGTATTCCTTCTTGTCTTCGTGAGCCATGGAACGCAAGTGACTACCATGAAGGAAAAGGCGCGATCACAAAATGGCTGCTTGATGGACATCTGATATATTCTGCTCTCATTCACTCCCACAACAACATAGAAGCCTCATTATAATTTCTATTGATGGTTGACTCTAGAGGAACCCCTAGGCAGTGCAACATTATTCATATCTCAAGGGGATTTCATTGGGGACTCTGGTGAAGTTTTTTTATTTTTTATTTATTTTACCTTTATTTAACCAGGCAAGTCAGTTAAGAACAAATTCTTATTTTCAATGACGGCCTAGGAACAGTGGGTTAACTGCCTGCTAAGGGGCAGAATGACAGATTTGTACCTTGTCAGCTCGGGGTTTGAACTCGCAACCTTCTGGTTACTAGTCCAACGCTCTAACCACTAGGCTACCCTGCCGCCCCAAATACATACAAGCTCAGATTTCTGACTTCCTGTTTTGATTTAAACTCAGGATTTTGCCTGCCAATATGAGTTCTGTTCTACTCAGACATCATTCAAACAGTTTTAGAAACGTCAGTGTTTTCTATCCAATACTAATAATAATATGCAAATATTAGCAACTATGACTGAGGAGCAGGCCGTTTTGATACGGGCACCTTTCATCCAAGCTACTCAATACTGCCCCTGCAGCCATAAAAAGTTAATGACTTTAATCGTGTAAAGACATCATTAAGTTGTGGGCATGGTCTTTCAGTTGAAAAAGTGCATATCCACTCTTGTGGGCCTATAATATTGTTACAAAAAATGTGCAATGAATAAACACTTCAGATACCATTCAAAATTGATGCAAGAAATGTCCTTTGTTTTTCAACTAAACATGAACCCAGATATTATTTGTTTTTCACGGAAGTGCTCAAAATAGGACTTGGCGATATGGCTTAACTCATCTCAATCTTTTTCATACTTCTGGGCAATAAACTATATATATATATTTTTCTCTCAAGCTTTGCTGTACAATTTTTTAAGATTAATTACTCTGCTTTTTTAAACAGTCTGCAATAATCTAATGAATTCAGAGCTTTTGAAATTATACCAAGGCAGAATATATGCTTTCCACAACCACAAGACCTGATAATTGTATCAAAAATAGTTGTACCTGCTTTTTTTGCAATTGTCACTGATCTGTTTTTTTGTTTTGTTACAGATTTAACCAGAACCATGCATATAATGCACATTCACTAATAATGTAGCAGGCATAATAAATGAACACCAATCTCTCAAGCACAAGCCCACATGCTAGTGAGTAGCCACCTAATATTTATATTATGTTTTGCCAACTTTGATCTAGGTATAATTTCACAATCTCTGATTTCAGCAAGGCAAAACAGTTGAATTGTGATAAACACAACCCTGCCTACTTTGTTCAGATGTTGAAATCAAGTGGCCTACCTTATTTCTCAGAATGAGAACAAGTTGCCAATTCCTTATATAATTGTGTTATGCTTATTGCACATTTATTTAAACACAGACTGAAACAGCTAGTATATAACAATCTTTATTTGACGAAAATGCTGCTAGAGATACGTGGTACCGTAATGCGTATGCGACAAGCTGAGAATTCATTTTCTGGATTGAATGTTCATTGATGCATCCGTTTTATTAGTGTCTGCTCTGCTTGAAATTTGAGGAGTTCAAACAACATTTCGAAACACCCTGTTTAACTTCTCCTCCTATTACAGTAAAAGGTCTCCATGTGTTTCTCAAATGCAAATAGCGAATTGAAACTGTTTGTCAGAGAGGAAGAAGTGATCTCTCATCTTTGTTGTTGTGGAGGGTCTTAGGAGAAAGAGGTGAAGCATGAGGTTTCACCCCCGGCAAAATCTGTCCAAGGAATTTCTATGCTCTTATTTATTTTCAACCTAAGATTGTCGCCTGCCTTCCCGCCTTTGGGACAACGACTCCCATTGAGCATATCGTCATTGCATACAGGTCTCTGGTGTAAATGGGTAGGTGCAAAGAAGGAGCGAACGAGACGAGACCAAAAAGACAACATGAGAACAAGCAGATTCTGCGATACCGGCATTTGAAAAACATACATTCGAATTAATTCAACATATCGCCCAGCCCTACCTGCAATATATTTCCTTGGGAACCACCGTGCACCTGTGCTGAGATGGACCCCACATATGGAACCAAGTGACCCTTTGGGAGCACCCGTCTCCGCGCCTCACTGCACTAATGGAAGCTGAATAAGGGAATTTAGAGCGGGACAATGGGCAGTTATGACTGATTGTTGTATCAGATTTGGAACACTCAGCCATTCACAGAGAATAAAGGGGTAAGGGGCGGTCTTCTAGGGAGCAGTCCGGCTCTATTACTGTTTAAACACAGCACACTGGAGCTCTCTCCACATGAATGTCCCTCCATTATGACACCATTTTGCCCTGTCAGTGGCAGGGAAGGGATATAGACTACATCTTTGGTTCCCCCTCAGCCTTAAATGCATAGATATGGGGCGTGAACATGGACGCTTGTCCCTCGGCCAAATTATACAATAGGGATGTGTTTTTGTATATTAATTTGTTTAGTTAAACCTGTGTTCCTACTTCAGTTATTCACTGCAGATCATTGCTCATACTCTGGTGCATGAAAACAACCGTCTCATCCTGGTTTTTGTTTGGCTGTCCAACCTAGTTATAAACAATCAAGTCATCACACGGCTTGCTTGCAGTGTAAGACAAATCAGGGTATAAATACTGTGTTTGTGTAATCCTGTAATCCTCGCTTTTAATGTGAAAGGGGTGAATTTGAATATTGAGAATATTTTTTTTAGGGGTGTCAAAATACTGTCTCGCTGAGTGAGACAGATGGATGGCACTGTGGACACAAGGATTAGGCCATGATTTGTTTTTCTTAGGTGATTGTTAATACATGTTTTCACTCAAAAGATGACCCCTTGAGTACCGTACTTGGGAAAATAGCCTCAGCACACAAGGTAAAGGCTATCCCCCGGGGCTATGTTCTAATCTATAGAAAAACAATGACATTTTGTTACAACATGAGTCTGTTCTCTCTTGAGGCTGTAAGTAAGGGCTTCTCTATTAGGGTTGGGTCCGCATTCATTAGATTAGAGATTAGATCCACCCTAGTTTAGCCCGGCTACATCATCATGCTGCTCTGTCTTTGCTTCGGAGAGCTGACATTTTAGGGGTCCAGCCCAGATTTGGCTCAGAACCTCACTCCTCTAGTCCGTTGTTGGTGGGTGGGAGTTCTGGGAGGAACACGGTCAGTGCTCTAGAACCCAGATGTGTTCCCTCAGGAGGTCCACTCCAGGGCTGGCCCCATGCCCTCCAGTGAATATCAGCTATGACATCACCAGTCCTTCAATCAGACCCCAGACTGTAATCCACAATAACATCTCCCTCAGACTCAACAGCTGTCTGGATTAAACGGGTGTTTATTTGGGGTTTGATTAATCTGTGTGATAATGCCCCTATAATGTACTTCACGTAGGCTACCTCGCCCCTTACAGCCAGCTATGTTGATGTTTTTGTGTCATCTATACTAGAGGAATGTACCAAAGGCAAGCTGTTATCTCTGGAATGCTAAATCTTTTGGGTGCAAGGGTTTACAAAATGTTTGGAATTTTGACATGCTCATTATAGTTAATAAAACCATATTAAACGAAAGTTTTCGTGCAATAACTGCATATTGTCTCAGTTTCTTCATTTCATTTGCCTTCATATGACAGCAAAGTTGTGACAGTGTTCCCTTTCTTTTTAGATGAGATCCCCCCCCCCCAAAAAAGTAATAATTCAAGCTAAGCACATCATGAAGGGCTTAATATCCTCTATTTTGCAATCAATCTGGAACATGTGGTGTTGGGTGTGGGCTCCCAACGTGCTGAACAAATGCATCCCTTGGCTGAAGCGAAGGTTGGGGTTGAGGCTCATTTGGACTCGGGCTAAAGCCGGGGCCAATATGGACTGGGGCTGGAGTTCTGTGGCAGATGTTCTGGTCTAGGGTTGGAGTTCTGTGACAGATGTTCTGGTCTAGGGCTGGAGTTCAGGGCTTGAGCTCTGGAATTGGGTTGGAGCTCTGGACTGGGGATGGAGTTCTGGATGGGTTGTACTTCTGGACTGGGGCAGGAGCTCTGGACTGGGGCTGGAGTTCTGGGGCCTCATAACTGTTGCACCATTTCTGAAAAGACAGTGTATTTAAAATTTTAAAAATGTAGATGGAGAAACTTGGCGCATGCCATACATATGCATTTTTCCCGTTTATAAATCAGACCTGTCCTGAAGCTGTTTGTGCATGAACGAGCATTAAAACTCTGCCTGAAAAATGCCCTCCATTCACCTTTTATGGTGAAAATAAAACCCTTTATTTTCTGAATACTTTGGAAGTATTGGAATTAGGCCAAGACCGGGTTTTAAAGGAAATGGCAATTGGGAACTTGATCAAATGTCTTTAGAGGTGTTGACAGAATGTTTTCTTTTGCAATGACATTTACTGTATCTGACTGTTAATGAAAGTCCAAAACAATTGCAAATTGTTGTGGCCCTGTAAACAGATCATTTGAATTCAATAATGTTTTGCATTGACTTTTTCCCAAACCTAAATATGCTGCACTGCCCTCTGAATTTTGAAACATTGTCTACTCTGGGGAAGAAAAAAAAATATATATATATGTATATACACACACACACTAGGCCAACTTAGTGATAGCCTACGTACTTCCATGCAAATTAAACTGTCTGATCACCTGGTAAATTCTACTGTATGTTATCTGCCACGCACCCTTTCAGCTGCATAGCCTAGACCAAAAACTTTAAATGGCTTATCTATTTACTACTGTAAAGTGTGTACAATTAAATGAGAGATGGGATGAAGGGTAGCCTATCCTAACTTGTTGTAGGCCTATAGGCTATCACGCGAGTATGAAACCATACTCTACCGGTCTATGTATATTCGTAAACAGCAGCTGGTGGATCGAAATCTAAGGAAGTCTCGAGGTTTTGCTCGCCTGAGGTAGAGTATCTCATCATAAACTGTAGACCACACTATTTACCAAGAGTTTTCATCTATATTCTTTGGAGCTGTCTATTTACCACCACAAACCAATGCTGGCACTAAGACCGCACTCAGCTGTATACGGCAACAAGCAAACAGGAAAACGCTCATCAAGAGGTCGGTGCTCCTAGTGGCCGGGGACTTTAATGCAGGAAAACTTAAATCCGTTTTACCTCATTTCTACCAGCATGTTAAATGTGCAACCAGAGGGAAAAAAACATTCTAGAACACCTTTAATCCACAGACAGAGACGCGTACAAAGCTCTTCCTCGCCCTACATTTGGCAAATCTGACCATAATTCTATCCTTCTGATTCCTGCTTACAATCAAAAACTAAAGCAGGAAGCACCAGTGACTAGGTCAAAAAGAACGTTGTCAGATAAAGCAGATGCTAAGCTACAGGACTGTTTTGCTAGCACAGACTGGAATATGTTCTGGGATTCTTCCGATGGCATTGAGGAGTACACCACATCAGTCACTGGCTTCAACAATAAGTGCATCAACGACGTCGTCCCCACAGTGACTGTACGTACATACCAGAAAAAATGGATCACAGGTAACATCAGCACTGAGCTAAAGGGTAAAGCTGCTGCTTTCAAGGAGCGGGAATGTAACCCGGAAGCTTATAAGGAATCCGCTCATCGGATGTGGCAGGGCTTGCAAACTATTACAGACTACAAAGGGAAGCACATCCGCGAGCTGCCCAGTGACCGAGCCTACCAGACGAGCTAAATAACTTCTATGCTCACTTCGAGGCATCAGCTGTTCCGGATGACTCTGTGATCACACTCTCCGAAGGGTCGACGTGAGTAAGACCTTTAAACAGGTCAACATTCACAGGGCCAGACGGATAACCAGGACGTGTACTCTGAGCATGTGCTGACCAACTGACATATTCAACCTGTTCCTGAGTCTGTAATACCAACATGTTTCAAGCAGACCACCATAGTCCCTGTGCCCAAGAACACTAAGGTAACCTGCATAAATGACTACCGACCCGTAGCACTCACATCTGTACCCATGAAGTGTTTTGAAAGGCTTGTCATGGCTCACATGGCTCACATCAACACCATTATCCCAGAAACCCTAGACCCACTCCAATTTGCAAACCGCCCAACAGATCCACTAACGATGCAATCTCTATTGCGCTCCACACTGCCCTTTCCCACCTGGACAAAAGGAACACCTATGTGAGAATGCTATTCATTGACTACAGCTCAGCGTTCAACACCATAGTGCCCTCAAAGCTCATCACTAAGCGAAGGGCCCTGTGACTAAACACCTCCCTCTGCAACTGGATCTTGGACTTCCTGACGGGCCGCCCCCCCAGGTGGAAAGAGTAGGATAACAACACATCCGCCACGCTGATCCTCAACACGGGGGGCCCTCGGGTTGAGTCCCCTCCTGTACTCCCTGTTCACTCATGACTGCATGGCCAGGCACGACTCCAACACCAAGTTTGCTGTTGACACAACAGTGGTAGGCCCGATCACCAACAACGATAAGACAGCCTATAGGAAGGAGGTCAGAGACCTGGCCGTGTGATGCCAGGACAACATCTACCTCAACGTGATCAAGACAGAGGAGATGATTG
This sequence comes from Oncorhynchus tshawytscha, assembly GCF_018296145.1. Taxonomy (NCBI): domain Eukaryota; kingdom Metazoa; phylum Chordata; class Actinopteri; order Salmoniformes; family Salmonidae; genus Oncorhynchus; species Oncorhynchus tshawytscha. Next base: position 14,864,545 of record NC_056446.1, on the reverse strand, counting down.
TGGACTACTAGAAAAGGAGGACCGAGCACGCCCCCATTCTCATCGACGGGGCTGTAATGGAGCAGCTTCAAGTTCCTTGGTGTCCACATCACCAACAAACTATCATGGTCCAAACACACCAAGACAGTCGTGAAGAGGGCACAACAAAACCTATTCCCCCCTGGCATGGGTCATCAAAAGGTTCGACTGCTGCACCATCGAGAGCATCCTGACTGGTTGCATCACTGCTTGGTACAGCAACTGCTCGGCCTTGAGGGGGGTAGTGCGTACGGCCCAGTACATTACTGGGGCCAAGCTTTCTGCCATCCAGGACCTCTATACCACGCGGTGTCAGAGGAAGGCCCTAAAAATAGCCAAAGACTCCAGCCACCCTAGTCATAGACTGTTCTCTCTGGTACTGGAGCGTCCTGTCTAGGCCCAAGAGGATTCTAAACAGCTTTTACCCCCAAGCCATAAGACTCCTGAACAGCTAATCAAAGGGCTACCCAGACCCCTCTTTTACGCTGCTGCCAATCTCTGTTTATTATCTATACATAGTCACTTTAACTGTACCTACATGTACATATTACCTCGACTAACCAGTGCCTCCGCACATTGACTCTGTACCGGTACCCCCTGTATATAGCCTCGCTATTGTTAAATTGTTTTATTTTAAATGTTTTACTTATTTTTCTTAACTTCTTAAAAGCCCTTAACCAAAAATGCTTTAAGTAAGCGTTTCACTGTAAGGTCACCTGTTGTATTCGCTGTGTGTGACATAACATTTGATTCGATTTGATCACCGTCAGAAAAGGTGAGGAATTTGTTCTGCAATTCTAATGGAAATTAAATAAACAATAGAAAATGGATGCCTTTCGAATTATTTTAAAATGGAAAGATCAAGTGATTGCATCTTGTGTCACGAACCGGCTCGAAGTCTGTAACAGAAAGAGAGACAATGTGGAGATAAGGAATAACAAAAAGGCATTTATTAACTGAGGTAACATAAATACAATTAACAATGGTGTGTGTAGTCAGTCATCAGTAGTGTGAGTGGTTGCGTGCATAACTGTGATAATGAGGGGTGTTGAAAGGAGCTAAAGCAAACAAAAAGAACAGCCACAACCAAAGTCTAACAGTGTGTCTGAATGGGGAAGAGGTGTATTTATCCCGGGACACACCCGGGCCCAGGTGTGTCCCATGTCGCTGACGACCCTCCCAGCTCCGCCCCCGAGATCCTAATAAGGAAAACGATCAAAGAGAAAGAATATGGCAGACCGAGTGGGAGCGTCGTCACACTTATTACTGTATATTTAGCTGCCTGTTTTTTGCTGTTATGAACAAGAGTGTCATATATTCCCCGTTTTCACAAGGCGACTAGGCCTTTAGAGGTGAAAGAAACGTACACCTATTTAGGCGAGGTGCTGGCTAGCGGAGTGTAACACCTAAAAAAATAAAAATAAAGTAGAGCCACACACACTAGGAGCTCAGATGTAAAAATATTTATGTCCAATGTTTTGCCAGACAAGCTGTCATCAGGGTATAACGACAAACACTACGGGATGACTCATTTATATAGTGTCAAACGACACACACACACACACACACACACACAGGTATCTGTAATCATGTCCGGGGGTGGCCTGATATCATTGGTTAATTCTCATATATTAAAATTGCATACCAAAAACATAAATGGATAGCGTACGATCATAGATACAATTTGGCTACATAAGCCTACAAACATTTACAATAGCAAAATCACAATAATCACAAGAATGGCTTCAGATCTAAGTCTACGTTGAGACCGAAGGGAGCAAGGGTCTTTAAATTAAAGATCCAGGCAGCCTCTCGTTTTAACAATAAATTGTCGAGGTCACCCCCTCCTAGGGAGGGTGACATGTTCGATGCCAATATAACGTAGAGACGAAATCGAGTGGTTTTCTTTTCAAAAAGTGGGCCCCATTTTCACAAGGCTACTAGGCTACTTTTGCCTTGCAATACAATCGTTCAACCACTAGAAACATCATACGCATTGTCTAAAGTTTGCTGGAGGATATGTACTTAATCTCATCAAGTTTTATAAATGACAACTTTTGCTTGAACTGGCACATGCATATTTTGGGAGTAGCAACATTTTATAAATGAGGCCCTTTGACTGGAATTGGTACTTGAGCTCTGGCCTGGATTTCTGGACTTGGGCTGGACCTCTGGGCTGGGGTTGGTGCTCTGGGATGCTGGAGTCCCTGCAGTGGGAGTATCTATGTCTGAGTTGAGTCCGATACTGAGCCATAGGGACACATGCTCCACGGGGTGTAGGGGAAAATCGAAGGACAGGAAGTGTGCTAATATCAACCTGCTATCACTGTGGGGCTGTCTTCTACATTGTGATGTTGGGATTGGAGTCCTTTCCTGTATCAGATGCAGCTGTAGCCTAGTGGTTAGAGCGTTGGACTAGTAACCGGAAGGTTGCAAGTTCAAACCCCCGAGCTGACAAGGTACAAATCTGTCGTTCTGCCCCTGAACAGGCAGTTAACCCACTGTTCCTAGGCCGTCATTGAAAATAAGAATTTGTTCTTAACTGACTTGCCTAGTTAAATAAAGGTAAAATTAAAAAATAAGGCACCACTGGGGGTTTGTGTTTATATTTTTTTATTTCACCTTTATTTAGGAGGTGTGGTGTATATAGCCAATATACCACGGCTAGCGGGCTGTATCCAGGCACTCTGCTTTGCGTCGTAAGAACAGCCCTTAGCTGTGGTATATTGTCCATATACCACACCTCCTCGGGCCTTATTGCTTAATTATATTAGTGGTATGTGCAGGATACACGTGGTATACTGTACACTGTCCAACGAAGTGCTTACTTACAGGTTCCTTCTCGACAATGCAACAACAATAAGAAATCATAAAAGAGAAGAATACTAACTGGCTCAGTAGAATAGAAATAACAGTTTAGCATAAGTATAGTACAGAAAGGCACAATTTTTATAGTCCAATATTTACACATGTATCAGAGAAAGGGGGGGATTAAATTGTGCAGTATTAGCAATAAGACTCTGGTAGTAGAAATTGTGGTGTGCGTGTGCGCATGAATGAGTCCAATTTTATTTAGCAGGTGTCTAAGTCTGACTTGAGATCAGCTTTATCAAGTCTGAAATGTGAGTTTCTGTGCTTTACCCCCTTGGCTCGTTGTGTGATCATGTCATGGTATAAGCTCTATCATATGTGTACTTACTACTGTCTATTTGACCTTTTCTCTCTGATGGAATGTGTAGATTGGACTAACATTAGCCTAAACCATCAGGCTGGGGGTAGATTGATTTTATCCCACCCTCAACAGAACTGCTTTCCCTTGCAAATCATAGAAAAACATTGCGGACACGGACGCCACATTTGATGCACATCATTATTGCAGTTAACTGCCTCATTCTCCTGTGTCCAAAGTTGGTAAAGAAGCATGGTTGGCTGCCACTGTGTGTGGCTGGAGATGATCTAAATGCAGTTTAGATCATGCAGCTGATGGGAATGCGAGGAGTTAGTCTAGTGGCCTACATCTCCCATTTAAAGACACTGGCCCTGTCTGAATACATATACTTGGGTCTTTAACAGTAGGCAGTTTGAGAATGCAAAAAAAATTACATGTTTAGTAGTATGCGACATTTACAAAATCAAGTATGGTTTAAATGCCAGGATGTTATACTAATTTTGGCTCTTCATATAGTAGAATTCGATGCACGGTTTTTCACACTTGCATTGGTAGAGGTGGGCTGCAAGTGATAGGCCCTGGTTCTGTTCAAGTAGCCAACAACAAAACTAGGCTACTTGCATGGGAAGATGCCCATAGCTCCTGCAGTGGTGTTCAAATGAAGGTTAAGTAGTTTTTGTTCTCCTTAAAAAGTTCACGAGCATCGGGCAACATTTTTAGCCAAAGTGGATTTTTGTTTTCTCACTGAAAGTGTTTTTGTTCTCTTGGCCTTTTTTGTCAGCTTTTAAACGAAATACTTAACCATATTCTGAATACGTCGGCCACGGGGACTCTGGATGTGGCTGCGTTATTAATGTCATGCTAATCGGTCATTTTTGATTGAAATTATTGAATGTATGGATCAAGCCTTAGCAGTCATTCTGATCTCATTTCCAAATGATCAGAGCTTAACTTAATTATGTTGCAGTTCTGAATTTGCTATGCTGTCCACTTTTTTAAAACTTTGGACACCAACTCATTTAAGGATTTTTCTTTATTTTGACTATTGTAGAATAATAGTGAAGACAAACTATGAAATAACACATGGAATCATGTAGTAAACAAAAAAGTGTTTATACAAATCAAAATATTTTAGATTTTTCAAAGTAGCCTCCATTGATGACAGCTTTACACACTCTTGGCATTCTCTCAACCAGCTTCACCTGGAATATTTTTACAACAGTCTTGAAGGAGTTCCCACGTATGCTGAGGACTTCGGCTGCTTTTCATTCGCTCTGCATTCCAATTAATCCCAAACGATCTCAATTGGGTTGAGGTTGGGTGCTTGTGGAGGCCAAGTCATCTGATGCAACACTACATCACTCTCCTTATTGGTCAAATAGCCCTTACACGGCCTGGAGGTGTGTTTTGGGTCTTTGCCCTGTTGAAAAACAAATGATAGTCCCACTAAGCGCAAACCAGATGGGATGGCGTATTGCTGCAGAATTCTATGATAGCCATGCTGGTTAAGTGAATTGAATTCTAAATAAATCACCATCACACCACCTCCATGTTTCACGGTGGGAAGCACACATACAGAGATAATCCGTTCAGCTACTCTGCGTCTCACAAAGACACGGCGTTTGGAACCAAAAATCTACAATTTGGTCTCATCAGACCAAAGGACAGATTTCCACCGGTCTAATGTACTTTGCTCATGTTTCTTGGCCCAAGCAAGTCTCTCCCTCTTATTGGTGTCCTTCAGTAGTGGTTTCTAGCAATTCAACCATGAAGGCGTGATTCACACCGTCTCTGAACAGTTGACATTGAGATGTGTTTGTTACTTGAACTCTGAAGCATTTATTTGGACTGCAAGCTGAAGTGCAGTTATTCTAATGAACTTATCCTCTGCAGCAGAGGTAAATATGGGTCTTCCTTTCCTGTGGCGGTCCTCGTGAGAGCCAGTTTCATCATAGAGCTTGATTGTTTTTGCGACTGCACTTGAAACATTCAAAGTTATTGACATTTTCCATATTGACTGACCTTCATGTCTTAAGGTAATGGACTGTCGTTTCTCTTTGCTTATTTGAGCTCTTCTTGCCTGTATACCACCCCTACCTTGTCACAACACAACTGATTGGCTCAAAGGCAATAAGAAGGAAAGAAATTCCACAAATGAACTTTTAACAATGCACACCTGTTAATTGAAATGCATTCCAGGTGACTACCTCTTGAAGGTGGTTGAGAGAATGCCGAGAGTGTGCAAAGCTGTCGTCAAGGAAAGGGTGGCTACTTTGAAGAATCTCAAATGTAAAATATATTTTGTTTAAAACTTTGTTTTTGGTTAATACATAATTCAATGTGTTATTTCATAGTTTTCTACAGTGTATAAAATAGTAAGAATCAAGAAAAACCCTTGAATGAGTAGGTGTGTCCAAACTTTTGACTGGTACTGTATGTTACAGCACTTTCTTTTCACAAATACATATGAAATGGAACCAAATGATCTGTTTGCCTTCAGGCCCTTTTTAAATAGGAGAGATGGACTATATGGTCTACTAAGGCATAGGTCGAACGTGATCGTATTCCTATAACCAGCTTGAGTGGCCCATAACTCCATTCTTGTTCTTTTCAGTTTAGAGAAATGTATCTAATTGGAAATTAGCTTTTATCAGGCTGGTTAATGCGATGCATGTCTGTTGAAATAATGCAATGCATATATGTTGAATCCTACTCAGCCAATCATGAGCCACTACTGCGTTGCGACCGTGGGATACTGCATCCTTTTTACTAAACAGTACATGCTAAATAGTATGCAGTTTAGGTATGTGGCACGCTAGTATGGTTATTCGATCACAGCTACTATCTAAACCAGTGAGTCTCATTGATTCTCAAGGGTCCTAGAATTAGCTTTTTACCATCTTTCCCTTCAGCCACCACACATACCTTACTGCAAAGTCCTTCAGAGGTCAACTGGGCCCTGTAAATGAGAGCCACCCAGAAGGGTTGTTGTAGGGCGAAAGGTAGCCTAGAGGTTAAGTGCGATGGGCCAGTAACTGAAAGGTCGCTGGTTCGAATCACTGCGCCCTTGAGCAAGGCACTTAGGTCGCTGTAGGTCGCTCTGGATACAAGTGTCTGCTAAATGACACAAATAAAAATGTCTAATGTAAGGGATGCCATTATGGCTGGGCTGTTGGACTAACAGTGGGACACAGTAGCCCAGCAGCTGACAGTGATTGATCCCTGTATTGTTGTGCTCACACAGGCTGCAGGTCATTGTAGAGGAGACAACGTTGGTCTCACAGTTGCTGCCGCAGGGATGGATGGCGACTATGGGAGGAATTCATAGACCACAAAGGAGTTTACTATGCAAACAAGGGGAATTGAGGTTGTGTTAGTGCTAGGTGGCTCAGTACACAAATACAAGTGGGTTTTAATAACATGGGGTAAAGCTACTAGGTCTTGATGAACTAAATTGTTGATGATTTTGAGTTTAACTGGCATTAACCAACAAATTAGATCTTCCTAAATGTCCAAGTAAAAATGTTCCAGCATCTCATAACATGATTCTCATTTAATTTCAAAAACACTTTAATTAAAGCGATTTGTTCCACACCACTGAGTCTGAGGCACTGCACACTTAGTCTCCCCATGCTGTGGAGTTAGTCTGAACTCTAGAGGAAACCGATTCAAACAGACTTTTCTCTTGCCATTGAGACCATTACTGCTTGTGACCCTCTTTGTTGCTGCCGAGTTAACAGTGTGAGCTGCATGCACAACTGGGCACGTCCTGTTGCTATAGCAACTCAGCTAAATCCCAGATGGTGCACAAAGTTTGGTTTAGACCGTGTTCCTCAGGAAAACCAATTTAGCCCACTTGAATGGCGCCTTTAGCTCCCACACTCTTACTTATGTAAGGCATCCCAACATTGGGACTGTGCTTTGTGTGTGTGTAAGTCAGTGCCTTGTGTGCGAGACACAGACTGAAACTCATACATTGGTCTGTTGTCTCTGGCAGGTTTGCTTTATTCAAATTTTAAGTTATTGAATCACACTGCAGGGTCTGTTTTTGTTATCCTACCTGACGGTGCTAGGACTAGGAGTTTTCAAAGAGCAGGAATACCCTGTCTCAAATGTAATCACGTCCTACATCACTGACAAGCCACGGTTATTTTGACTCGTGGAGTGAATTTATAATATACACAGAACAAAATATAAACGCAACATGAAACAGGGGCCCAACTCTTTACATGAGCTGAAATAAAAGATTGCAGAAGTGTTCCAGATGTACAAGAAGCGTATTTCTCTTAAATGTGCACAAATTTGTTTACATCCTAGTTAGTGAGCATTTCTCCTTTGCGAATATAATCTATTCACCTGACAGGTGTGGCATATCAAGAAGCTGATTAAACAGCATGATCATTACACAGGTGCACTTTTTGTCACACAACACAATGCCACACAACACAATGCCACAGATGTCTCAAGTTTTGAGGGAGCGTGCAATTGGCATGCTGACTGCAGGAATGTCCACCAGAGCTGTTGCCAAATAATTTGATGGTAATTTCTCCACCATAAGCCGCCTCCAACATTTTTTTAGGAAATACCGGGCCAATGGCAGACCGTGTATGGCAGTTTGCTGATGTCAACGTTGTGAACAAGTGCCCCATAGTGGCCGTTGGGTTATGGTATGGGCAGGCATAAGCTATGGACAACGAACACAATTGCATTTTATCAATGCTAATTTCAATGCACAGAGATACCAGGATGAGATCCTGAGGCCCATTGCAGTGCCATTCATCCGCCTCCGTTACCTTATGATAATGCATGGCCCACTGTCGCAAGGTCTTTTCATCCTTTGGGGCATCTGGATATTCTTCTTAGTTTAATTCCTGGAAGCTGAAAATGTCCCAGTTCTTCCATGGCCTGCACACTCACCAGACATGTCACCAGTTGAGCATGTTTGGGATGCTCTGGATCGACGTGTACGACAGCGTGCCAGTTCCCGACAATATCCAGCAACTCCGTAAAGCCATTGAAGAGGAATGGGACAACTCTATGCGATGGAGATGTGTCTGGCTGCGTGAGGCAAATGGTGGTCACACCAGATACTGACTGGTTTTCTGATCCACGCCCCCACAATCTGTGACCGATATCTGTATTTCCCAGTCATGTGAAGTCCATAGATTAGAATTGCTTTCAATTGACAGATTTTCTGTAACTCAGTAGTAGAATCTTTGAAATGTTGCGGTTTTTATATTTTTGTTCAGTTTAAAAGCATGCGTGTTATGCCTTGCGTCTGTTTGATGGAAATAAGATAGGCTTGTGCTCTAGGCACTGCTGTACATAGTGGTTAAAAAAATGTGAGCTTCATTCCAACACTTGTGGCTTTTCTCTCTCCCCCGTATCCATCTAACAGCAGAACTCATTGTCATTTGACTTCAATAAAGGGCTTTAGAGGAAAGAGAGAATTGACATTTTGTGCCATGAGACCCGGGCAATTAGCTCCTTTTGTCTGTGGTCTTTTCATCCTTTGGGGCGTCTGGACATTCCTCTTAGTTTAATCCTGCTGTGACCCTCCCACTGATGAGTCTGTGCCCATAGACCCTGTTATCCATCCTGCCTCCTCCCCCATTAAGCACGACAAGCAGTTTTGATCTCGCTCTCTTGGGGCACGCATCCCTTCATAGTGCACACTTTGGGGACACCAACTCTACTTCAGAGTGCGCCTCCCTAAAAATGCCTCTGCATCATTTGGGGGATGAGCATGAGTAATACGGCCATCCCAAAAATATTTTACCAGAGAGCGGAATTTTGTCTTGGATGACCATGTTAATTTGCTTTCACTCTGGTATTCCATATCTACATGTGCATTTGCGGGGCACAACAATAAAGAAACCAAGCATCACGCTTCTCCCTAAATTCCCTTTTCCCTCCGTCTCACGCAGTCAATTGCGTCCCGACCACCAGCTCTACACACACGTGCTGAGTAGCGCTCCCGTTAGGCCTACAGAAATAAACGCCTATTAAAAACGGATCCAACTGATGGGATACACAAGCTACATTCTTTGCCAAATGATGACAGTTTTTTTTTGTATCGCAAATTCAAAATGGACTGGTTGACTGAAGTAGGGACATATGTGTTCCAACAACGAGCGCTGCAGTTTTGGAATAATTGTGTCCCGTCTATTTAACAATGGGGTTCAATATGTATTGACTCAAGACATTTCAGCTTTTCATTTTTAAATAATTAGTGTCTAAAAACATAAATCCACTTTGACATTATGGACTATTGTGTGAAGGCCAGTGACACATCTCAATTTTAATTCATTTAATATTCATGCTGTAGCACAACAAAAAGTCAAGGGGTGTGAATACTCTCTGAAGCCACTGTATATATGGCGCAATTAAGATTTCTTATCTGTAATGGTTATGATAAATTAGGCATTGTTGCTCACTGTTGGCATATAGATAAATGTGCAGGCCTTGTGTTCTAAAAATTGTTTCTCAAATGCCCATCCCTCGCATCATTTTCTGCTGTATCCTACTACGGTGCACTACTGTTGGCAACATGGCTGCTAAGACCCTCGATCGTGTGTACTGTTTTGCCAATGCAGTTCACCCGTCTGTTTCACTGTACATCGACATGACTTGAGCCCTCCCATCTGTCACCCAATGTGTGAAATTAGCACTAATACTGGGATAAAGATTTGGCCAAAATGTAATTTAGGTGCTCGCCTGCTAACACCATTAGAATAATGAGTTATAACACCATGTTGATGCTTGTGAGAATAGGTGCTGAGAATAGTACATCTTGTCTACAGTCTGGAATGGTGTGTGTGAAACCTTCCTTTGAGGACAGGCTCCTCAGAGCTCTTTAAACTCCTGTCATTTAGGTTAGATGGGAGCCAACCCGCAATAGCTGGCGTGTGAATGTTTGGGTGTGTGGTTAGCTAGCTGCTGCAGCACCAAGCTGGTGTCCCCCAAGGAGAGAGGAGAGGACTGGCATGTCTGTGCCAGTGAAAGGCGGCAGGGCCAGGGAAAAGGAAAAGGATGGAGTGAGGGAAGGAGTTGATTAGCCTTGGTCCCTGAACACAAGTGTCCATTAACAATCCATCTCTTGGCACATACACAGCCGGGGTGGGGTCTGCCTCCTTCGCTCACCCTCTCCCTCCTCCCTCCCCCATTCTCTCTCAGCAGAGTTTGGCTTCCTCTCTCGCCCTCATTCTTCTCTCGGTCTATGCCTGTCCCCCTGAGTTTGGTGCGGTAATGACAGCAGTGTATAGAGCAGGAGGTGGTTGATCAGCTGGAATACAGCACAGGACGGTGAAAGGAAAGGACCGAGTCTTGAGTCGGTCGTCAGCGGGGGGAGAGATCACGGTAAGGTGCTGCTCTGTACTCACACCCAGGGCCACACCACAGCGATGCACTGGGTTACTGTACTGAGGCTGACACGGCTGGCTAATAGTCAATGCAGTTCATCTGCCGATCACTTTGATAGAATGTGAGGTCAGCTGTTTTGAGTTTAGCTGGACGCAAAGAGTGTTCAGAGTTCAGCCGTTCCTGGAGCTCATGGGTCATACGATTGAGTAGATATGGTAATGAACAAGCATTTCGCTACACCCGCAATAACATCTGCTATACATATGTATGTGACCAATAAATGTGATAATATTTTTAAAAATACTGGCAAATTGACTTTGCCTAGTCATTGTCCAGCTGTCATTTAATTAACCAGTGATTTGATTGGAATAATCAGTGAGGGGCGTTGTCCTGGTTGTTGTTGCAGTGACATCCTTGTTTTGCCAAGCACATTGTCTGACCCGGTGTGTTATGAGACGTGACTTCATAATGCATGTGTGCGCAGCCGGTGACCGTGTGTAATGTCACAAAGCCAGAAGATACAAGGGCTCGATAAAGAGTTGCGACACTGTACTACAACAAATCCGCTAACCTGTGTCTAAAGATGAAACGGAATGGCAGCTCCTCTCTAATGGATTCTCCTGCCACTGTCTGGGGGATGTTTTTATTGGGGGGGGTAGAGTCCTGGGATGAGGGGGAAATGAAAGCCTGCCTGTCGCAAATCCTTTTGAAGCTGCAGCATTCCCGGTATGGTATGCCTCGGTGGGGAGCAGAACCTAAGCAAAACAATCCCCAGACCAGCGCCACAGTACAGGAGCGCTCTTAGCGACATGCTTTTTTTTCTCTCTCTGTCTCTGTTTTCCCCATTTAAGAAGAGACTCTATCAAGTACAATTACTACTCTAAAGCTCTGTTGCACCAAAAAAAACTGTTTTTAAAGAGGTTGATCGAGAAATAAGCTGATAACTGATAACAATTTCAATGGGTTTAGACTTGGTGTTTGCTACTAGGAGACTCTTCTGCATGCAGTAGGAAACCAGTTTGAGAGGTACCAGATGGTTTAGCCAAGTTACATAAGGCATGCCATAAACATTTAATTCATATAGAAAGGACATATGGGGGAAGCGCTTACGGCAAGCTAGATGGGGGGGCACATTTTCGGTCCACTCATGATCTGCATTTCCATTTTGAGTACAAGGCTAGATGGAGATTTCCCAGACCCAGAGTGGGTATGTGAGAGCATGCAAGTCCTATTGTTGTTTAGCAGTGTGGGAATGAGAGCGAGGGGAGAGAGAGGTGGGGGGGGAAAGAGGCCTTGAATCTCCTGTCTGGGGAGTTGTTGCCCTGGGCGAGATGGAAGGAGAGGCTGAAACATAACTAGAGACCTGCTTGCTGCAGGAGGAAAAAGCGGACACTGCAGCCAGTTGGGAATGAGCAGAGAAATGATCTTTATCACAGACTGCCAGTGTTGCTTCATGTCAGTTCTTGGGACTACCTGAGAACATTGAAAAAACATTGGAGAAAAAAAGATAATTTGCGTATTGTGTGTCTCTTAGAAATGTCTTAATGGTTTTGATTCCAGACTTTGTCACTGCAGTCAGTGTACTTTAATTGTCCAAACATGTCTAATTAGTGTAATGAAACAATAGGCTGTGTTGCGGTGTAGGGAGGTGAAGTGTTTGATTTGACTGGGGATAAGCTAAATCCCTTATCACTCAACACGCTCCACATAGCCTACACTTGGGCTGGAGGTGTACAGCAAACAAAACTCACGCCGACATGCTTAAAATACCCCAGACTGTCACACCCACAGTTCTCCTAGCATAACTGATTATTATATAGCCGTAGATCGAGACGCGTGTTTTTACGAGCGTTAACACTTAGGCTAACCACCACCCACCTCCAGAACCAGTGTGTGTGTTGAGGCTGTGACTTCCAGTCTGTTCTGTCTGCTGGATTATGTCTGTGACATTAGCCTCTTAAAGAAAATACCATCTGACGGCATGAGGTGACGAGAGAGCACGTCAGTCATATGTCTCTATGGAGAGGCCATTTTGTTTTTTTTGCTGACAAGGACCCAGATTGGTTTTGACAGGCTGTGTTGTTTCACTTACTCCCATGATGTGCAAGCGTTTGCAGATTTGGGATTTAGCCTGCAGTCTGCTGGGGTGGCCAGATCCTGGTTCCACTGAATGGCTGAGCAAGTCACTCCCCTGTGGCAAATTGGTAGAAATATGCTCTGAGTTTTGAACCTGTAGGCTGTGGTATTCAACATGGTATTCTATTTCAGGTAATCTCTGTTGTGATTTCATTTACCAGCCTGACCCTGCACTACATTCAGGTTAGGATTATCAGGGAATTGATATTGTGTTAAAAATACTATTTTCTTTTGATTAGATTTAGGCCTAGATGTAGACGATTTCTTTGCAATTGATTGTGTGATTTATTGGCCTAATTTGAACCATTTTGATGTGTAGCTTAGACCTACACATCTTGTCTTTATTTGTGTTTTTGTGTGTCCTGAATGTAGCCCCGCACATCAGTGAGGAAGTGGTGTCTGTTACAATGCCATTCGTGGAGTTAGGTTGATTATTTTCTTAAATTGAATAAAGTCTGACGGTAAACCATCTGTTCCTTGTTATCAGGGTCTGAATGCTCACTGTTGTCGATGCGTGTCAGCGGCACAGTTTTCTTATCGGCCTCAATGTAATTGTATTCGTTGCAATTGTATTCGTCTTCTTGTCCTTAACCTGATTAAACCTAATCTGAATTGAAGAAGGCCAAAATGTGTTCTCCTATCCTGTTCATTCTGTTACATTTTGCTACTAAAGTGTCGCTCATCCCTGTTAGTTCTGGATAGAATCATCTTTTTCTTGGTTACATTTTCAACTCTTCCGAGTCTTCTCAGCTGCTGCCTCCCTTAATTCCCCAGTCAACTTGTCACATGACCCCTTGTAAAATGTGTGGAACCAAAAAAAGACCATAAAATGGCTCCTCTCCTTCGTAACTCGTTGGCTAGTCATGCGTGAGGGACCATTTTTCTATTTATAAATCGCCCCTGCATGTAACCCAGAATATTGTTCCGTGTGTGTGCGTGCGCTCTCATAATGATTGCTACAAGAATAGTTTAACCGAAGTGAACCATGGAATGCCAGGTACATGATCAATTCTGACTTTATTCTACAGAGGTTTACAATGCAATCACATTTGTTATCAGGAGAAAGGAAATAAACCGATTTAGTCAGGGTAGATCATTTGATTTAAGTGAATTAGTCTCTACAGAGAGTCATTGCTCCACCCTGCAGCGCCTTGTCCATTTAATTTCAGAGGCTATGTCCTCCTCTCTGGAACATGACGTTTCCAACCCAATTACTGTCGAAACGCCATTACCCAGAGACTCAGGCAGCTGTAATATCATTGCGTTGTTTTATTTTGAGCCGTGCCATTTTCCGTGATACTGAGAGAGGCGTGGCGAACCTTAACCTCTTGCCCTTGAGTCCTGTTGTCATGGTGAATGAGTAAATGCGTTGTGCAGAGCTGTTCCCTTGTCACTGATATTTGGGTTGAAGCCCTGCCTGGGGCCACCGCTCTTCTCTGGTGGGAGATGCAGTTAGCCCCTTAGCAGCCAGCCATTGATGGCCAATGGCCTTTTGTACCATCATCCCACATGACATTTTAGTTCGCTCCAATTACATAATGTCAAAGAAATCCGTCACAATGAAACACGGCTGACAAAAAATGCTGCTGATATTATGGCGTCCTCACCGTCTTTCGAATTGCGGTGTTGTGTTACATGAGAAGAAAAAAAGAACACAACGTAGACAATAAATGTGTTTACAATTTCACCAACCTAAAACAAGCAACATGACAACGCACAGGCATAAAATGTGGCTTAATTTACTTGAAACTAAAGTTGACTGAAGTGAGACTTTGTCGTTGTGTTTCTTGGATATTTACATAGTTTTGTTCACAAACTAGGTTGTTTCTCAATGTTACATTTCATCTATTAGGGAAGACAATCCGGCTACTACTCAGACTCTCAATCTCACAGGAATGAACATGACTTAAGTCGCGTTACACCGGTAACTTCCCTCCCTTAAAGGGGCAGGTGAAATGTGTCTCCTCTGTGATATTTTGGTTAGTGGACCAAAAGGTTAGTTTTAGGCCCTGGCTCATTTATTATTAGCTAGTGATTTGGGAATACATATGATACGATGTTAGCTTTTCCTGGTTTAACTCTATCCCTCTTTCTCTCTGTGTGCAGTGTGACTGGGGACCATGACGACAGAGGTGGGATCTGAGACGGAGGTGAGGAAAGAGCCGGAGAAGGCAGAGGAGCAGCCTGCAGCACCTGAATCAGAACCAGCAGCCACCAACCAGACAGACGAGGCCAAGGCCGCAGAGCAATCCGCCAACGACCACCCCGCTCCGGCCACCGACTCAGCCGAGGCCCCCGCAGAGGCCAAGGAGAAGCAGGAGGAGGCCCAGCCAGCTGACAACGCCACACCACAGGAGGGCGAGGACACCCCAGCCTCACCACCAGCCTCTGAGAAGAAAGGGATCTCCAGGTTCCTCCCTCCATGGCTTAAGAAGCAGAAGTCTCAGAGCCAGGTGGGACCCAAAGAGAGCCAGGCTGCACCCAAGGAGGAGGCAGGCGTTGCCTCCGTGAAGGAGGAGGACGGTGAGAAGGGGGAGCAGGCCGAGGCAGAGCAGACGTCATCGCCCACAGCAGCCCAACCACAGGTGGAAGAAGAGAAAATTAACGGAGAGCCGAAACCAGAACAGAAAGAGGAAGTGAAATCGGAGGAAAAAGAGGAGGAGAATCATTCCACTGGCAGTGCAGACACTCAGGTATGCTAGCCTATATTGGCCATATTAACAGCACACACCTTTTACTGTCTCTCCATTATCTTTGCTTGTGTTTTTCAATTCAACGATTCTCAGATTTAGATTTGATTTCCTCTCTGGCAGATGAGAACCCAGATTACTCTATTTACTATAGCTCTGCTTATCAAGATGGTCTTCTCTGCTGGCTGTCTGACAGTAGCGTGTCATCGTTGACCTTGCAGTCACACGACCTGATTCAACCACAGCAAGCCAAGCAGGGGCCCTGAGGAATTGGTGCCACTTAGCTCACTTCACTAGATCTCTCTGTCACTAGATCTCTCTGTCAAGGTTCCTCCTTCAACCCTGTTAGGAGTATTAGTCAGTCAGTCACAAAGAAGGTACATATCACTTAGTATAGAGATGTTGAATGTTCCCCTCATTTTTCCTTTATGATTTTATTACGTTGGAATCGCTGTATGCTGCAGAAGAAACATCTCCTCGTTGTGCTTGTCGATATTCCAGCCAAATTCCCAGCCCTTTTCCATGTTTTAAGACTTTGATCCGCCCAATGACATCATCTACACTGATCAAGCCAATGGAAAACAAAATGAGTGCTGGTTAAAAGCTGTGTGTACCGCGATAGAAGTTACACTATGGTTCTCCGTACAGATCTGTGCTGACAGAATTGATGGCACTAAGCAGAACTAGGCTACTCTTTGACAAACCACTGTTGACAAAATGGCCTTTGTGGATGTGAAGGGTTTTTCTTGTTCGCTCTGTGAATCTCCTCTTGGTGATTTGTGTCTAGCCTGCTAAGGAGGAGAAAGCAGCAGAGGAATCTCAGGAGAAGAGTGCAGCAGAAGAGGAGAACAAGGAGGCAGAGGAAGGAGGAGAGGAGAAGAAAGACGAGGAAGAGAGCCCGAAGCCTGAGGGTGGACATTCTTTTATCAAGTCACCACTGAAACTGACCAAGAAGGTGAAGATGGTGATGTGTCATGTGACCATGCTTGATGGAAGCCAGTTCCCCTGTGAGGTGGAGGTGAGTCTCTTCAATATTTATGTTTGTTCTAAGCAAAGTAACACACACGATCAAAGTCCAGATCCCGGACAAACCCCAAAATAGAATTGTTTCTGGACACTTCAGATCATATGGTTTAATATTGGTGATAGAAGTCAGACCAGATGTTAAGATAGTGTTTAACCCTTTGACGTGTACGAACACAGGGGTGTGATCATTCTACAGTGGCCCCTGCAGCGTACACGCAAACCGGTGTGATTAGAACACTTCATTAAACGTTGAGTTACGATTGATGCAGCGGTCAGTGTTTGAGCTGGCCACACTGTTATTTTTTCACAAAACATTTTGCACAAACGTTATGTCCTCGACGTGTGCAGTTTATTTATGGATGCAATTTTCAGACATTCACAGAAGTAGCAACAGCGTAACACAATTGTCATCCAAATCAGAAAATGTAGGCTACATCGGTCCTAGCGCAAACTGTGTAAATAGTGAGCTAACAAGCTCACTCTTAGCTGACAGAAACCATAATACGTATTAACTGAAAGCATTTACTATTTACAATTAATCACATCACGGGTGAGCTTACCAATCATCAAAATAATTCTGTAAAACATTTTCTAAAAGTCGAAAGTAATCCGCCTAGTGGGTAGTTTGTGTGCACCACCATGTTTGTTTTTTCTGCTTCAACCAAAGATAAGAAGAGGTGACAAGATGAGTTGGGTCTGTTATCAGTATGCATGTTGAAGGTTGAAGGGGTTGTGTCGTCTACCGTAATTCACTTCCCATCATTGACTTCTGGAAGTTTACTCGAAAGACGAGTGAACCGTCCCTTCACCTTGTTACAACATCTTCACCTTGTTATAACATCTTGCTAAAATATCTTTGGTCTGACAGGTGCTTGCGTGACACCCAGAATGCGTTGAATGATGTCAACAAACATGGCTCCACACATAGTGGGTTAATATGGCTTAGCATTAGCTCATCATAATCAGTAAAACCTTCAAAAAAGCATTTTACACGTGTCCATTATAATCTATGCAAAAATAAGAATACATTATTTGTCGCAAGTACTTGAAAAATGTGAATAAACAGTAAATATATGACTACCACACAAACCATTATGCGCCATACATACATATGGTGTATTACAGTACAAACAACATAACATGATATACAGAAACTATTACCATAGCGTAATAAGGCACTTACTTTGATAGGAACGCACACATGTCCAAAGTTATTATTAGTAAAGAACACAAACAATAATGAAAGCAATGGGGCGACAGCCAGAAAATGTGACAGTGGGAAAAAGTTTGTGCAGGTTCTGTTCTGACTGGAGATGCACAAATGTCTGCATACTTGACCCGGGGAAACACTGGAGAAGTGCTTGGGCTCGCATCAAAGAGCAAAGTTTGTCCGTCTCATCGTAATGCCTCAAACTTCAATTGTCCACCACAATGAAATGGTGTACTTCTATGTGAATTATTGAGGAGGCAGAACACACTTCAATTCAAACTGTCAAATAAAACTTGTTTGAAAAATAATTTGAAATTGACAAGTTGAAACACAGTATATAGATAATTAGCAGGCATTATGCCTTGGTTTGAGGGTAGTGCGGGTTAACTGTCCTGTTACGTAACAATCACATTTTGTGCAGTCTTATATCACGCACGTAAAAAAAATAAAAAAATAAAACTCACACTGGGGAGAGTTGGAGATGTAAGGTTAAAGGTGATGGATAATATTTGCGCAACTATATACACTGAGTATATAAAACATTAAGAACACCTTCCTAATATTGAGTTGCACCCCCCCCTTTGTCCCCTAACAGATTCAATTCCTTCAGGAAACTGTTGAGCTTGAAAAACCGGTGTGTCTGGCACCTACTATCATACCCCTTTCAAAGGAACTTAAATCTTTTGTCTTACCAAATCTCTTAATTGTCTCGAGGCTTAAACATGTTTTTTTTTAAGTGACATCAATAAGGTATCATAGCTTTCACCTATTTTTACCTGGTCAGTCTGTCATGGAAAGAGCAGGTTTTCTTAATGTTTTGTACACTATTGTGACTAGAGCTGGCACAATTTCATTGTAAAAGACGTAACTTTGTCATAGATTTTTTCGTTATACAGAAATAACAAAACATGCCGAAAAGCTGCTATGTTGTTCAATGTAGCCAAGTCAAAAATCCCGACCTACGGTTCACAAATGTCCCCACGTAGGGAAATGGAGCCTGCAAGAAGAGCCTTGTGGCTGCAGGCTATTCGGTGTGGGAAATGTGGGGACGCGGTGTCCAAGTAGGCACGTAGCTGTGTGTGTGGAAAACATTTCATCACAGGTAAGACATTTAACTTGTTTAGTAACAGTCTGTTTGTGACTCCACTCACTACTTGTAGCTGTATAGTCATTTTGTTTGTGTTAGTCTTGGCTAGCTTAACGTAGGGCTAGCGGGACACCTGTCGACAACTTCTGGTGAAATTGGAGGGCGCGCAATTGAAATAAATAATCATAAAAATGATGGATATTAAACATTTAGGTACATACAAGTGTCTTATATCGGTTAAAAGCTTAAATTCTTGTTAATCTAACTGCACTGTCCGATTTACAATAGGCTTTACAGTGAAAGCATGCGATTGTTTGCGGACAGCGCCCCACAACATATTTTTCCACCAGCACAGGCTTCATAAAATCACAAATGGCGATGAAATATTCACTTACTTTTTGAAAATCTTCCTCTGATTTGCAATCCAACGGGTCCCAGCTACAACATGTAGTTATGTTAGATAAAATCCTTCTTTATATCCCAAAAAGTCAGTTTAGTTGACGCCATCAATTTGAGTAATCCACTCGTTCAACATGCAGAGAAAGGAATCCAAAAAGCTACCGCTAAACTTTGTTAAAACAAGTCAAAATACGTTTCTATTCAATCCTCAGGTACCCTAAAATGTAATTAAACTATAATATTTCATACGGAAAGAAGTATGTTCAATAGGAAAACGATATTAGCAGGTGCGCGTCCTCTTCATCGCACGCGCACAGACTGATTTCCAACTCTGAGTCCCAGTACTAAAACTCATAATTCTTCCTCGTTTGGGAAGAAACAAGCCTGAAACCTTGAACAAAGATTTTTGACATCTAGTGGAAGCCATAGGAATTGCAATCTGAGAGCTGGATGTGGATACGCCCCTGTACTTTCTCCTTTGTAAGAGCATGGGCTCTCAATTTTTTAAATAATTCTGGTTGTTTTTTCTTTGGATTTTCTTTTATCCTATCTATTGTGTTATAGTCTCATACATTATTTTCTACATTTCTACATACTTCAAAGTGTTTTCTATCCAATGGTACCAATTATATGCATATCCTGGATCTGGGCCTGAGTAAAACGCAGTTTACTTTGGGAACGTCAGTCAGGCGGAAATTCTGAAAAAAGGACCTTAGCCCTAACAAGTTTTAATGTTCTGGTCCGTAGCTAGCTAGCACTCACTCAAGTGGCTGCTAACATCGCCAAGAAAAGGGGCACGATGGGAGCCCTACAATATTATGTTTTTCTAAATAGTGAGAACGATAGGGAGCAGGTAATTTTGAAAAGTCATCTTTAGACATGTTGTACTTTTCTTAAAAGTACTTTTGTAATTGACTAAAATAAGCAGACAACAAGAAAATTGCTTTTGAAATAGGTTTTTGCTGTGTGCCAAAGGGGTAAACCCTTCAGGTTGTTTTCTTTAGGTAATTGTCTTTTTATCTTTTTCATAGGGGAAAAAATGGCCTGCCTTTTAACACCGTGTTTTGACAGATGCATTTTTTTCCGTTTTATAGAAGATTCAGTGCAAGGATTATTGTTGTTGTAGATAAGCATTCAGAACCATTGTCATGTAGTTTAGCGTTGTCCCAGAGGAAAACAACAGTGCAGTGTACTGGAGCTGTACACAGCACAGCAGCCTCTCCTTATTCGATGAACCTCATCACCATAATTTAGTTTTGCGCAGGAAGAGGATGGCATTACATGTAATCCTGTTGAATAGATTGAGGTTTTCGTATCAGACATTTCATTGTTATTTCCTCCCTTGCTACCGGTGGAGTCTGAGGCTATTTATAGCAGTGCTGAGATTTGCCAGGGACCTCACGATACGATATCACAATACTTAGGTGCTGATACGACTGGCCTGGTTAAATAAAAACAATTATTGCGTTTCGATACTGTAATTTTTATTGCGATTCGATGTACCAAGCGTATTGCTCATGTATAGCTTCTGCGCTGTGCTGCGGCTGCTGATGATCTCAGCAGGACATCAACCTATAAACACAAGTGGAGTAGAGGTGACTAACTAGGACACACAGCAGGGAGAGTACTGGAGAGGACCGAGAGGAGAGGTTGGGCACCTAAAGAAGGGAACATCAAGGGAGACCAAATTAACCATTTAGCTGACTGCTGCTCTCAGGGACCATGACAACACAAGTGAAGTTGATAATACTGTGTTTGGTAGGACCTACTTCTCAGCTGGAGTAAAGAATTTATTGTGGATTTTGGCCTATCTGTAGGTGCAATAAATTATGATGATATTTGATTGTTGGTTTTGAGTCAGGTAATCATAGCATAGTTGATTAGTAGATTCTGCTGTGCCCTTTTATAGTGGGATAGAGAGGCTGAGAACATCAAGGCAGCCAGTTTTGGCTCAACAAATGGCTCTCCCCATCACTGCATGGTTTAGCCTAGCTGTTACTATTGGACAGATTTTTGGCCGAGGTCCACTGTAAACCCCATACCACTGCAGCCTGCATTGATGATACTTTTGGTGATGTGGTGTATGTGGACACCTCTTCAAATGAGTGGATTTGGCTATTGCTGACAGGTGTATAAAATTGAGCACACAGCCATGCAATCTTCATAAACAAACACTGGCAGTAGAATGGCTTTACTGAAGAGCTCAGTGACTTTCAATGTGACACTGTCATAGGATGTCAGTTCGTCAAATTTCTGCCCTGCTAGAGCTGGCACGGTAAACTGTAAGTGCTGTTATTGTGAAGTGGAAGCCTCTAGGAGCAACAACGACACAGCCGCGAAGTGGTAGGCCACACAAGCTCACAGGATGGGACCGCCGAGTGCTGTAGTGCGTAAAAATCGTCTGTCGGTTGCAGCATTCACTACCGAGTTCCAAACTTCCTCCGGAAGAAATGTCAGCACAAGAACGGTTCGTCGGGAGATGAATGAAACGGGTTTCCATGGCCGAGCAGCCGCACACAAGCCTCTTAATCACCATGCGCAATGCCAAGTGTCGGCTGGAGTGGTGTAAAGCTCGCCGCCATTGGACTCTGGAGCAGTGGAAACGCTTTCTCAAGTGTGAATCACGCTTCACCATCTGGAAGTCTGACAGACGAATCTGGGTTTGGCGGATGCCAGGGGAACGCTACATGCCCCAATGCATAGTGGCAATTGTAAAGTTTGGTGGAGGTGGATTAATAGTCTGGGGTTGTTTTTCATGGTTCAGGCTAGACCCCTTGGTTCTAGTGCAGGGAAATCTTAACGCTACTGCATGCAATGACATTCTAGATGATTTTGTGCTTCCAACTTTGTGGCAACAGTTTGGGGAAGGCCCTTTCCTGTTTCAGCATGACAATGCCGCCCTGCACAAAGCGAGGTCCATACAGAAATGGTTTGTCGAGATCGGTTTGGAAGAACTTGACTGGCCTGCACAGCCCTGACCTCAACCCCGTCAAACACCTTTGGGATGAATTGCAACGCAGACTGCGAGCCAGACCTAATCGCCCGACCTCACTAATGCTCTTGTGGCTGAATGGAAGCAAGTCCCCTCAGCAATGTTCTAACATCTAGTGGAAAGCCTTCCCGGAAGAGTGGAGGCTGTTATAGCAGCAAAGGGGGGACCAACTCCATATTAACGGCCATGATTTTGGAATGCGATGTTCGACAAGCAGGTGTCCACATACTTTTGGTAATTTAGTGTCATGTATTATTGTTTCTCCAGCATAGCAGGTGAATTAGTGTTTCACTACATTGGACCATAGATCAAGTTCCCTAGTATCTAATTTCCACGTTGTTACTCCCCCTCATTCCCTTTTGCCATGAAGTTTATTTTCATTTGCCTACTAATGAGCCGTGGGATGATGAGAAATCAATAGCCTACATCATGTGTTTTTGAAGGCACCATTCCCTGCAGTGATTTCGCACTAAATGGCCAATCTAAGAGAATTGCCGCTGGTGTCTTTTTTAAAATCTTTTTTTTAAAGTCTGTTTGGGTTCTCCCATGGGTTGGAATGATGTGGGCTATCATCTGGTTTCGCTGTGGGTGGAATTCGATGTCATGGGTGGAACTGGGAGGTCATGGGACTGAATTTGGGCCTGTGTTTGGTGGAGGGCTGGAGGCCCTCTCTCTCTCTGGCCCACAGGTGTTGGGTGGAGGGCTGCCCTCTCTTTCTCTCTGGCCCTCAGGTGTTGGGTGGATGGCTGCCCTCTCTTTCTCTCTGGCCCTCAGATGCACGTAAAGCCCCTTTTTATATTTGGGAGTTTTGTGGTTTATACACTAAAGGGATAAGCGCTGGTGTTGAGGGGACCTTAACCGCTGACCTGGAAGGGATGGGTGGATGACACCCCCCTGCCCAAGCCCCAGTCCCTCCCAACTTCTACCCCCCCTGACCGGGCTGGGGTAAAAGCAGGCTGCACGGCGGGTGCTCGTCTGGTGTTCTCGTCTAGTTCTCTGGAGCCCACCACGTTCACAAGCATGGCAGATTAGAGGGGGGTCCTGAGCCCCCCACAGATTAAACATGTAGCATCTGCTGTCCCCCACAGAGGCGTGGCAAACCAACCCTGCCTGCAAACTCATACTTATCTTCCAGTTAGTCAGTCAGCGATCTCCAATAAGATCCACTCAGTAGGATAGAGGGATCTTCTCTTCATAATTACAAGTCAAGTGTTAAAGCTAGTTGGTCACGTTTGCTTAAGTCTATCTATTATGTTATTGATTCTGTCTCATTGGTTATTCATGTGTAGGCTAGTCATTTTCCCATCCTGGAGGCTAAGGGGTTTCACTGTGTGTGATTGAGAGTGTTTGTGGATTCCAGTGCAGCTGAACATGCGTTTTGAGATGGCTTGTGAATGGGCCCCAACACTAATTGCTGTTTGAACAGGGCCAGCTTTGTTCACAGTTTCAGAATAGCTGAGGCATCAGTAAATGCCATTGTTGGGAAGTATTCAGCCAGAAGACAGTGGCATATTTATAACGAGGTGCAATGCCTACAGTCTATCTGGGAGCGTTTGGAAAATGGAGGACAACAAAGTGTTCCAGAGATTAACCTTAATTTTGGGGGGAGAAGCAAAGCAAGCGCCCACACTAACCCTCAGTGGAAAACAATGACATGTTTCATGGAAGCACACTAGGGCCACTTCAGACATTCTCAACTGTCTCCCTTTGAAAGTAATTTATATTCTTCTCTCAAACATGTTGTTTAGGTCCTTATTTTATGCGACTTGAATTGAGAGCTAATGGGAATGCCAAAATCTGACTGCACGACCGTAGTTCTCTCTCGACGTACTCCAAGGTGTTCTCTGAGACAGACTGAATGGTGCTGGAGCGCTCTACCCTCTCTGTCTCTCTCTTTGGGGCCGTGTAGCAGCTGTTGGGCTAGGTTCCTTGTTCCTTGTCAATCATTTGCTTATTGGTGAAATCAGCAATCGGACAATATCTTTAAGTAAATCAATCATTCATTTATTATTGTAATTGCAGACAGTAGTTGGCAACGGGAACATAGCGCGCATGTTTCCGAGTAAGTTCTGCAAAATAGGAAAGGGTCCAAGTTGCTTTAATATGCTTGCAGTCAACCCCTAGTGACGTCGCCTACGTCAACACCTTCTACTCATGAGACCAAGCCTATGCATATACAGTTATACAAACTTGCAGGAGAGACAATAGTTTGTGTTTTCTAAGGGCTCAGCAGTAATTTTCCACTCCCCAAGTTGCTTTATGTATGTCTGACCTGTCTCTTATCTCTTTCATTCCCCTGCAGGGTTCTGTGTCTACGAATCTCTTTTAGCCTTGAAGCGCTTTCTCACAGACACACTGTTTTGACTGCAATAACTCACACATCTCACAGACCGTTTCTTATAAGAAGCAGAGACTAGAAAAGAACTGTGGAACAATATTCAACCTTATAATGCATATACATATGGCTAATCTGTAGTCCAGGACCCTATAGATGTATGAGGGAGGGGTCTCATAGCCCTTCCTATTCTATTAATACAACATAAGCATAATCAATTATTGTAATACATAAATAATTTGGTGCAGCCCCTATCGTGACCCCCCTGTCACAGCCAGGCTTGACCAGACCAGGCCCCAGCCCATTAGGACCATTAGTGGGGCGTGGAGGTGTCTCTGGGAGACTACAGGCTGCTGGTGGATTTGTCTGTGATCCACAGTGGGATTGTCATGTGTGTTTTCAAGGCAGGGGATTTGGGCCAATGGGGGGGGCTTGTTGATGGTGTTTAGACTGTAGATTTAGTTTCTGATGTAGCTAATCAATCAAACCCCCGACTCTGCCTTTATTGATCCTTTCTCTAGAATGCACCACTTTGAGATGGATGGGTCAGTGTACCGGAAAATAATATTGATACATATCTAAAGAAATCTATATCTCATTCTCTACTCAGAAGTACCAGTTGGAGAAGTAGAGTCTGAGAAACACAGTGCTCTCGTACTGCCAAGCTACATAAAGCATGATTCTCATGCACTCTTGACAAGGCCTTGCAGTTCCAGGTATACTCTTCCCCCTCACACATTTTCCCTTGCTTTGTGAGTGCCTTGCAATAATGAGAGCGACGAAACCATAACATTTGTGTCTGTGTGAACAAACTGTAATGGCGTCTGGGGCTCTGCAGCAACGTAGTCATCTCCTCTTCAGCCAGTGGTGTGGCTCTGTGCAGTACAAGGCTGCTTCCGCTGTGTTCCGCTTGGCTACAGAGTCCTGCTGCATTTGTTCACCATCAGCTCAGTGCGGACGGACACGTATGAGTCTAATCTGCTGGAACAGCAGGGAGCTCTGGGGCGCCGGAAAGACCAGTCTCGCCATCACACGCGCACACACACACACAGCAGGTAGCCTAGCGGTTAGCTCGTTGAGACGGTAACCAAAAGGTCGCTAGTTTGAATCCCCGAGCCGACAAGGTGGGAAAAAATCTCTGTGCCCTTGAAGGCACTTAACCCTAATTGCTCCAGGGTTGCCATCTATAATGGCAGACTCTGGCCGTGACCCCACTCTGAGGGTGTCTCAGGGGGGAGTTGGGTTATGCAAAAAAAAAAAAAAAAAAAAACTTCCAATTCACGTGTATGCATATAATACACATTGTAAATGCGTGAAATGGGACAAATATTAGCACCCACCAAATTACTGTTATATACACCAACTTCCCTTTCTCTCTTTTGTAGTAGATGCAGACAAAGGGTGTCTGTGTTGTCTACCGTCCATTCCCCTTGCTTCTCTTTATAGATTGTCTGCATGTGAATTTGATTCTTGCTGTTTTGTTTCAGGCAGATTTCTCTATAAGCCTATGGGAGATGATAAAACTGTGTCTGGATGTCCGGATTCTTGACTTCCAGCCATGGACAGACTGAGTCGGACACTCCCTTCTGTCGCTTTCTCCCAGCCTGTCCTCTGTCTCTCTCTCTCCCACCCGGTCTCTAATGTCCCAGTGATGGACCCCTCCCTCCTGATTGCAAAACAATGTTCAGACATCAGGAATGCTCCCATAAAGCCAAATGAGTAGAAACAGTTAGTGTTTTCTTGGAGATTCCCAGTGTTTGGTCAAATCCGTAATTTGTTTGGTAGTAAGACGATGTGTTCATTGGGTACCATTGTTGACTGTAGATTGATATTTGCTACCAGCACCAGACCTGTTTGTTGTCTATGTTGCATGGGGGGGGGGTTCCGAAAAGGCTTTCGTTTGAGATGTACCCCTCTAAGTGTCCTTATAGGAATCGTGCTGTAGAGATTCACTCATGAGCAGGCAGCCCAGGCCTTTTGATTATTCCAACCCGCCAATTTCAATTAGGCTGCTGCCTAGCTCCCTGCTCCCAGCTCCACTTGGCCTGCTAATTAGTCCTCACTGGGTGGATTGTTGGTGGTGCCACCATGTTCCTCTCTGGGCTGGTTCACCTTGGTTCGATAAGATGATTGGACATGGCACTGTATGCATCAACGGCTGCACTGCTGCATTATTCAGGGCAACTCGCTAGCATTGATTTCAACTTGTTAAATCTGCCAAAGCATTACTTTTTCACACCCAGACCCTCACATATATATAATACCACAAATCACCCCCCCCCCCCAAGAAGATTTCTGCTACTGTACTCTATGCCCCAAAGTTCCAAATACACAAACACTGTCATAAAACGTAAGTGAACTCACTTGACCTGCTTGGAGTGTGACTGCCAGTGAGGCAATACTATTGCTGTGGCCTCCGCTCTGCATTGCTGAGGCCAAAGCAGACAGGGCAAGGCCCTTGTTCTTGAAGTGCCCTCTGTTAGCATGGTAATGACTGATCTAATTGACCTGCACTGTAGAGCGGGGCCAATGGAAGAATCCTAATGAGGCTAGCTAGTAGCTCGCTAACGTCGTAGAAGTCTAGCTCCACCTTTATGACGACTGCCCCACCCTGCACTCCTTGCCCAGGTAACCACAAGTTTGTTTTCATGGAGCATCAGCCCTCTGGAGGGAGCATCTCTCTCAGCAGCACAGTTGGGCTTTGGGTGGTGTTTACCTTACCTCTAGTTGAGCCTAGCGTAAATAGCTGTGACTTTGGAGAGGCTGTCAGAGACCGTGTAAGCATATATGGATGGACTGTATAAGACCTGGACGTTTTTATGGTGCCTTTGGTCTGCGACTGTGCTTTTACAGCTGCCAATGAGATTACTTTGCTGTTCTCGTTCCATTGAGATGTAGCTGTCAAACATTTTTACTAGGAAGTATGTGACTTGCAGCAGGAGGCAGTAATTCCGATTAGGACTTGTCTGCTTGTGCTGCAGTCTCTCTCTGTCAGGCACTGCTCGGGCTAGGGCACAGACCGTTTCATTGCATTTGCACCGAAATCCGAGCTTCAGTTTGAAGCCTCTAAAATCTCCTGCCTAATGGTCGAATGTTTTTTTTACAGTGCTGCCTGCTTTGCTAAAATGCACTTCAAAGCAATGGCTTCCGCATGGCCAGTAGTAAGAATGGGGGAAATCCGTTTTGCTGTTTGCCTACAATCCTTAGTGACTTGACCAGCCACTACTGAAGTGCTTTAGTAGAAGAAAGAGATGGCCCTGAACTGAACGTTGATCCTCCCCATCGGGCTTCTGTTTTCTAAACTGAGTTCCTGTCCTGATTGGTTAACATGTTGTGCAGAAGGGCGTGCCACGGGCGGAAAACGCAAGGTCATGTGTAAAGTGATTCATTTAAAGCCAAACAAAGGCAGCACCTTGGACACACATCTCAGAATCCACCTGGTGCCAAATCATGTGTCTCAGGGCCACACCCCTCTGGCTACTAGGATGTTGCAGCCTCCAAGCTGATAGACTGTTAGCAAAATACTTTCTTCTCTGTCACTCTCTCACTCTACAGACGATCTAATGTAATAGTGTCTATTGTCGGGGAACAGGGGAGGGGGCACTCAAAAAGCTTCACCAGTGTCCTTCTTGGGAGTGACTGATAATACTAGCATACCTTAAATATCTCCGCTGTCCCAAGGAGGCGAAAATGCAGAGCTTTTTTTCTTTCCCTCTTCATCCCCCTCTGTCTAGAATGCAGTGTCGTTGTCCTTTGTGGACTTTTTCTGGTTATTGTCCCTCAGACCAAGGCAATGTGTTGCCCCGAGGAGGTAGTGTGGTAGTTCGCCCCCTTTGTCCACACTGCAATGTGTCCCAAATAGCTCCCTCATTCCACCAATGTCAAAGGACCAATAATGCTCACGCAATCCGTGGGGATTTTCCTGTAATGCCTATACTGTCTGGTTCTGCTGTGCAGGCGAATACAGGGCCAGTTGGAGAGAGCTGCCAAGCTGTCCCAAACGGCTGCATATCTGTCTGCCTGTCTGTCTGCAGGGCAAATGTCAGCTCACACCCAAGAGATGCCCTGGAGGAGTGCATTCTCTAGAGTTCTCTGACACTTTCAACACACAGCCATACAATTGTGGCATTCATGAGCCAGATAAATGAACCTCCACGTGAATGAACCCTGTCATAACGAACTGTGAAAGATGTAATATTGATCACTAAATGAATATATTTTTCTCCTTGTCCCGTTATCTAAATAATCTGCCTCGCTGCTATTGTAGTTTGTGATTTTTATTTTATTTTTATGTCCACTGTTCTTTATAATTGATGATTAGTGACATGGTTTTCATGCTCTTCTCTTTGTTCTTCCCTCTCTGCAGAAACGGGCCAAAGGCCAGTACCTGTTCTTTAAAGTGTATGAAGCCCTGAACCTACTGGAGAAGGACTACTTTGGGTTGAGTTACAAAGACAACGCTGACCAGACGGTAAAGTCATTGTGTTTTTAGCCACATTCTTCTACAGTGAGATCTGAAGCCCTGCTTTAAAAAAAAGAGACTGGCTTTTTCAGAACAGAATTTTTTTTTTTTTTTTAATGCAAACGTATCTTCTACTCAGATCCACTTTTGGGGGAATGTTTTGTTTTCTAAAGTAGCAGTACTTCTAGGCCTAACTACACTGAACGAAAAATATAAATGCAACATGCAACATTTTCAATGTTTTTACTTGAGTTACAGTTCATATAAGGAAATCGGTCAATTTAAATAAATTCATTAGGTCCTAATCTATGGATTTCACATGACTGGGAATACAGATATGCATCTGTTGGTCACAGATACCTTTTTTTAAATGAAAGGTAGGGGTGTGGATCAGAAAACCTGTCAGTGTCTGGTATGACCACCATTTGCCTCATGCAGCACGACACATGTGCTTCACGTAGAGTTGATTGTGGCCTGTGGAAAGTTGTCCCATTCCTCTTCAATGGCTGTGCAAAGTTGCTGGATATTGGCAGGAACTGGAACACGCTGTTGTATACGTCAATCCAGATGCTCAATGGGTGACATGTCTGGTGAGTATGCAGGCTATGGAAGAACTGGGACAATTTTCATTTTTCAGGAATTATGTACAGATACTTACAACATAGGGCCGTGCATTATCATGCTGAAACATGAGGTGAAGGCGGCGGATGAATGGCACGACAATGGGCATCAGGATCTGGTCACGGTATCTCTGCATTAAAATTGCCATCGGTAAAATGCAATTGTGTTTGCTGTCCTTATCTTATGCCTGCCCCATACCCTAACCCCACCGCCACCATGGGGCACTCTGTGCACAACGTTGACGTCAGCAAAGTTTCCCACAAGACGCCATCGGTTGAAACTGGGATTCATCCGTGAAGAGCATAGTTCTCCAGTTTGCCAGTGTCCATTGAAGGTGAGCATTTGCCCACTGAAGTCGGTTACGACACCATACTGCAGTCAGGACAAGAACCTGGTGAGGCTGACAAGCACGCAGATGAGCTTCCCTGAGATGGTTTCTGACAGTTAGTGCAGAAATTCTTTGGTCTTGCAAACCCACAGTTTCATCAGCTCTCCGGGTGACTGGTCTCAGACCCCACAGGTGAAGAATCCGGTTGTAGAGGTCCTGGGTTGGCGTGGTTACACGTGGTCTGCAGTTGTGAGGCCGGTTGGACATACTGCCAAATACTTTAAAATGACATTGGAGGCGGCTTATGGTATAAAATTTACATAAAATTATCTGGCAACAGCTTTGGTGGACATTCCTGCAGTCTGCATGCCAATTGCACGCTCCCTCAAAACTTCTGCGGCATTGTGTTGTGTGACAACATTTTGGTGGCCTTTTATTGTCCCCAGCACAAGGTGCACCTGTGTAATGATCATGCTGCTTAGTCAGCTTCTTGATATGCCACAACTGTCAGGTGGCTAGATTATCTTGGAGAAATGCTCACGAACAGGGATGTAAGCAAATTTGTGTACAGGATTTGAGAGAAATACGTTTTTTGTGTGTTTGGGAAATTTCTGGGATCGTTTATTTCAGCTCATGAAACATGGGACCAACACTTTACCTGTTGCGTTTATATTTTTGTTCAGTGTACTTCTTAAGATCATATCATAATCACATAATAACCTCTCTCCCAATAGCACAGATGTTTTTGCGTTTATGTCCTCAAACTTTTTTTTTATATTGTTCCTCAATTGTGTAATTAGCTAGACTTTTATTCTGCTACAAAAGTTACAATGACGAATGGTTTGACTGCACAATATCCCTCTCGTGATCAATATGAGCTGTTTGGACATTTGAAACGGTTTAGCGGGCCTGATGGACCACATAATTGATCGTTTAAAAATAAAAAGACGTTTTAACAAAGGCCTGAATGAACCAACAGTGATTCATAAAAGTCAGATGGACGATAAACTGTGTGCTAAGGCCAGCCCATCCTCACAGGAATGTCTAAAGTGTGCAGTTAACCTCCAGAGAACCCAGATATGCTTCCAAGGAATAACATCAGTTATATTCCAGATCTATGTCAACACAGTTTATTGGGATGCTCTCTAATATCACAGGTTCGAGACAGACGAGGTTCCTCTCAACCAACTTCAGTCCAGACTGACTCTGCTTTGCCTGCCCAACCAAGCAGGCCTGCTTCACAGACCCATATCCTTCTCTCACATTGCCTGTCGGTGTTCTTATGGCTTTGGTCCTGAACTTTAAAGTCTCCCCTGCACACTCTAACTGGAGCTTAATGACACAGAGTCAACACACTCCACAGTCTGTCCGCAGGCTCAACATCAGTCATTGAGGGTGACTGTTTGGAGAGAGATCAGCATTTTTGCGGTGGGGCTGCATGCAGAGTTTTGTTCCACGTTGACACTGGAAACTGCAGGCTAGCCAGGGGGGTGGCGGGAAAAGGCTGTATAATATAGGTTAGTGTAGTTTAGTGGAATGGGTTTTCATCGTGTGTGTGTTTTTTATATGAAAGTGGAGCACAGAAGTCGAGGGATCAGACCAGTAACGACAACCACGGCGAGTTTTGTTGTCTGGATTGGTGCTAAATGTACTTTTTTTTTGCATTTTACAGCAGCTCTGTGCCTAATGCTTCCCTCTGTCTTGTTTTTGATGACGCTCGTCTTGACATACCTGATCTCCTACAGTACTTACATGAGAAATGGCACAGTGTTCTTCTATGTTTTAGATGGTGCATCTTGCCTAGTAGTTATTTGCAATATGGACGCTTTCACAATCAAAATCCCACCTGCATTTGTCTAACATGAGTTGCCAATCACCATGGTTACTCAACAGGGAAACTATGAAGTCTGTGGTCAGTGAACTGCTAGAAGTCTGATACTGTGTGGTTTGAAGTGTTGCATGCTTGTTGAAACCAAAACGAGTAGCTCCTTTGTTTCTCTTTTTATAGTGCTGGTTGGACCCTACAAAGGAGATCAAACGTCAGATCCGCAGTAAGTTGTGTTTTTTAAACCTCTTGAAACCTATTTCTGTATGAGGTTTCTCATTAAGTTACCGGGCCACCATGGTACTCACTAATTGACTTTACTGTACATACCAACCTAATTAAAGGCTTCCACACTATACCCTGTTATTCACCCACCATTTTCTCCCCTTTCACTGTACGCTCTATTCCGATAGCCCTAATAGCTAATGTAACTGTTGATATTTACTAGATCTTTTGCAGAGACACATTTTTATTTTTTTATTTTTTTCTGGAGTGAGATGCTCTTTTCACATCTGGACATTGGATTGCAGTAATTCTGGATGGGGCTGGGGAGGGGGAATGTGTTGGGGATTATGTGTGTTGGGTGGAGGGAGGCTGCGCTCTGTTGAACCTCTGGGCAGAGAGAAGGGAAGGGGGGCGCTCGCCACCCCACCCCCAGTCTGATACTCCCAGAGCACTTAGCTTCCAGTAACACCGGCCAGACGTTTGCACATAGTTACACCCCCGAGGGAATTCAACACGTAGCGATGGGAACAGCGGCTCCGAGCGGAGGTACTTTCTGTCCAGGGATGCGTTAAGAGTGTAACACGCCGTGCAGTACAGCCCCAGTGGCCTGCAACAGGCCTCTTCTGTTCCACCGACTCTTACAGTGGTCATTCTACCTGGCTGTCCAAGAGCCAAACCTATGCCAATTTTCTAGCCTTATCTCTCAGTCTTGTTTGGACTGGTTCAACACCTTGTGTCATTAAGTGAGAAACAGACATATGCCCTGTCTGTTAGCCACAGTTTGCTCCCATCGAGATAAATTCAAAATATCTGGAGCGCTGGCTGATAAGGGAGGCCACCGTTAGACTGACTTGACTGATTCAGATCAGTAGGCAGGCGGAGTTCACAGTCAGGCCTGCAACTGAAATCACTAGTGGTTTATGTTACTAACTCACATGTCACTGACTACCAGTGGGTTCCAGTGAAATCATAGATATTGGCGCACTCCATTTTCTTCAGCATATGAAATGAATCCCTGTTCATTAAGATAATGGCCTGTGCTCTCGCTGGTTGGGGTTTGAGTGCATCTCTCCGCATAGAGATGGAAAGACTTGGAGCGCAGCAGTGCAGAGGAAATTGCCCTGACATGAAGTCATCTTCTCTGGGATAGAATTTTGTGCAGCTTGACTCTGGACATGATGTCACCAATGTGTGCGTGGGTGGCGGTAACATGCGAGAGAGACCGGACGATGGAGAAGCTTTGTATTTGTTTCACTTATTGGACCTATTGTGTAGGATTTCAGACCAGTGGTGTATTGCTGGTTGATATCATTCTATGATATGATACACCCCATTTTAATTTAAGGTGTCTGTTTACCCTGTAATAGTGTGTGTGTGTGTGTGTGTGTGTGTGTGTGTGTGTGTGTGTGTGTGTGTGTGTGTGTGTGTGTGTGTGTGTGTGTGTGTGTGTGTGTGTGTGTGTGTGTGTGTGTGTGACTGGGGGAATGGAGGCTGTCGCATGACATGAATTGAGGCCTCTGGTCGGACCCACTTATCTGCAGGCTGTGACTCTGACTGGAACGTTTCAAGGATAACTGAAAAGCGAGGCAGAGAGGAGGGGGGAGACTGAAATCCACTGTGTCCCTGTCACACCACCACGGTTGGACCTTTTTGCATGGTCATCTTTGGAAAAACAGTTACTTTTTAATGAGTCTGCCTATGAATGCTCACTGGGAAAATTACCCTGATTTCCAAAGGTGCTTCTGTGTGCTAGATAACACCAGTTTTATTTTATTTTTCTCTCGATATTCGTCCTCTTACACACCTGGAATACTACACTTAATGGGATCATTGAAGCTACTGTTCTGCAAAGTTTTCCTGCCACACACACCCACCAGAAAAACACAATGTTCCTGGACAGATCAAGTGGTATTAGTCCCTTGGATTGAGATAGTCATGTGATTAGAGCTTCCCCCTCCCAGGAGCACCAGTGAATGAACCCTCCCCTCATTGATTGTGAAGGGTGATCGTCCAGACATGTGACTTGCTCTGAGCCAGCTGCCTTGCATTCCAGTGTATCAGTCTTTAATTTGCCCCCAAGCTTCCTCAAATGGTCACTGACCTCCTCCGCTCAGTCCAGCTGAAGGACAACGGCCACAATATGACTACTGTTGGAACAGTGCCGCTGGGGTCATTTTTGGAATTCCTCTAACATATTTGACATATCCTGTATCCCATGGCCAGGCTAAGCGTGGGTGAATTCAGCATGGTTTCCCTTCGCATGTCTTGTGGGGAAATAAAGTAAGCATTTTTTTTTTTTAATGATTTTCTTTGACCCCTCAGTTGTTCAGACTTCCTGAATTCCTTCCCGTTTTCGCCACACCGTCAATGGAATTGTTTGCTTGCCTGGCTTTTCATCCCAACGTTCACTCTCACATGGCCTTGGGATTCTGGGAAGGATGAAAAGCAGAGCCCTTCGTTGCTGCAGCAGAATAAATGGTCCCCATGGGATCACTTCATAATTACTCTGTTCCAGTGTACTGTCCAGACGAGACCAGGGACACTCACTCGCCTGCAGCTGAACAGAAAGGACATTACTATCTCTCTCCACTGATGAGCAACACAGAACCTCCACTGGGAGGTTTTCATTATTTCATTATCCCTTTTCTGCATAGAAAAATCCATAATTCCTAATACGTTTCAGACTGTACATTTCAGGGAAAGACCATTAAGTCTGTTATGTCAGGACACGGTTGACATTTGTTTTCAATTAAGCCGTTGTGTAACGTCCCTCGCCCAGATGAAAGAGGGAGAGAGACTGTCGTCATCATCATCCATCTCTTCTCTCCCCGGGTGTAATCAGGCTAGCGCTAGCCCATACCTCTCTCGCTCTCCGCTAGCGGTTGCTAGGTGACAGCCAGCCCTAGCCTAATGCTGACGAAGCTTTTAGGCATCGCCACATCAAGCCAGTGGCGCGCGCGCGCGTGCCCAGGAATGAGGCGATAGTGTGTATCAGCACTGCTCATCCTGTCTCATCTCACATGGCGCTCTCGAATCGCTGATAACAGGAAGTGGTAGGTAAACATGGAGCCTTGCAAAAGGCTGTTAAGCCCATCTGACCCCAACACCAAGTAGTCTCTCTAAAAACGTAGGCTACTACTAGAAAGTACGTTACTTACGTAAAAGTTACTCCGTGTCATGATTAAGTGTCAAGGATTTGAGTTTGAATTGTCTTATTAACCCATCCACCACCCCCTTCTTTGGAGCACACATCTTTTTATTTTGGTACAGACTTTTCTTTGATCCATGTATATACATATCACACTTTACATATACATTTTCCATACATGGTACTTTTCTATACAGCGGTCACAACAATAATTCATGACCGAAACATGAGCTCTTTAATCCCACCTCACAGCCACTCTCAGCCCATCACAACTATCACCGTAGACCACCCTGTTTGGTGTGTGCCATATGTTTTGACGTTGATTTGAGAGTTGTTGAACGTGTTTTCCTGAAATGTACTGTGTTCTCCGCTAGCTGGTTGAGCCTAAATCCAGCCTTTTTCTACTGATTTTAAATCCCCTCAGTGTGTCCAATGATGAATACCCAAAACAGAGTGTGAGCGGTATGTTGAAAGGCCCTGTTTCTGTTCTGCTATTTTTGATGAGTCTCTTTGCGCCACGGTACAGCACCAAATCAAAATTCCTCTCACCAGGTCTTTCCAGGCTTGACAAAACTCCACTTCAAAGAGAAGACCCCAATTGTATACTCCTCGCGGCATCTCTCCTTTTCAAAACCCATTGGAGGAGAAGACTGAGGTCCCGCCCCTCTGACCTTCTCCTCCAATGTGTTTTGAAAAGGAGACGAGGAGAGAGGAATGCCAGGAGTATGCAATTCAGATCTTCACAAAGCCTCTCCTCACGGGTCTTAGCTGTTGTGTAATTGCGTGCAGCTGCTACATCCTTCCCAGTGTGTCATCTTGTTCTCTTTCTATCTCTCTGCCCGTCTCTTTTTCCTCTCCTTCTTTCCCCCCGCTCTCTGATTCCCTCTTCTCCACCACTATCCATACATGCACGCACGCACACACACACACCTACCTTACGATGAGCACAGCTGTTGGGGCTGTGCCACTTCTTTTAGCAGAGTGTGTGTTCTTAGCACATCAGGTTCTTAGCACATCTGGCCCGGCATGCCGCCATCGCTTGTTTTTCCGTGTTGGTTATTTTACACTAAATGCATAATTATCCTTCCTCTACATACAAACGCTCACCCAAACGATTTAGCTGGAGTCGGTTCGTCTTTGTTTGAACACACGCGGCCTGGCCTTATGGCTTAGAAATAATGATCACATGTTATGACGATATAGATCAAGTATTTCCTTTCACTCTTTTGATCAGATGAGACCCTGTTTTTTTTCCTGTTCCGTTTCCACAGATGCCACCTGGCAGTTTGCGTTCAATGTCAAGTTCTACCCCCCTGATCCATCCCAGCTGACCGAGGATATTACCAGGTATTGTACTGTCCCTTTCATCAGGAAACAAAGAGGTCAAACAGCCACGACACACACACACACACACACACCACATCTGTTTCGTCCCCACTCCTTCAATTGTACATTTTGAATGTTTGGCTTTATTGTGTTAGTCATAAAGCAAAGAAAATGGATCTGCCCAGTCGCGCAAACAAATCATGTTTTTATACCACACAGATGGCCCGGAGCAGTCTCAAACCTACAGTCTGTTAATACTTTGCATTCACACTATTTGGACATCTTTCCAGAGTATTTTGTACACAGGCTTTATGGGGGAAATGTAAATACATGTACTGTTATGGTATGTACAGGACATGCTATTGATTTTCAGACAGCATGCCCATACAGAATGTACATGCAGAATGTAGCTAAACACACACACACACACACACACACACAAGCACTGTTATTCAATGTACAACTGGTCTGTATAACCTAGTCCAGATCCAGTAAAGGCAAGTCCGTTGCTGTACAGTAGTTGTACACTGCAGCAGCAACTGGTTGATGAGGTCAGAAGAGCAGAACACTGAGGGGGAGGGGACGGTGGGCATCCACTGAGTGTTCAATGTCCATGTGTGTGTCCCCCTAGCTTCCCAGTGTCTAATCATTCCCTGATCCGAGCCCTCAGCCGGTGCACTCCCATCACTGAGCCGCTGCCTAAACTAGCGAAGAAATGCCCTCTTTGATCGGCGCCCGTCAAAAGGTTGCAGTAATATCCAGTGCAGTGGAGCTTCAGCCTCCAGAGTTTAGTTTCAGTACAGCCCCAGGGCCAAGGTCACAGGCAGTATGCTATTTCTGCATCTCTGAGTCTGCAGGCTGCACACCGTGAAGGGGGGTTTGCGTGCGTGCAGAAGGTTTCCCTCCGTTGCCTGTGATGTTGGCCCTGGGGCTGTACTGAAACTAAACTCTGGAGGCTGAAGACCGCTCCACTGGATATTGCTGCAACCTTTTGCTATTTCTGTATGCTATTTCTGCTTCTCTGCAGGCTGCTGCACTACTGTAACGTACAGGAAAACGCCCCCCCCTCCCACCATCTAACCCACAGTTTTCACATGCGTGTTGTGTCAGAACTGAAGTAGTGGGCTAGTGTCATGAGAAATGTACAGACCAGAATTACAACCTGTGTTTCATGCCTCAATGTGGTTATGGACTGTGACTCTCTCCCTCCACCCCTCCTCCTCCTCGTCATCCCATCTCTCTCTCTTCTCTCCGTCTCCCTGTAGATATCTCCTGTGCCTTCAGCTCCGACAGGACATAGTGTCGGGGCGTCTGCCCTGCTCCTTCGTCACCCACTCCCTGCTGGGTTCCTACGCCCTGCAGGCCGAGCTGGGAGACCATGACTCCGGCGAGCACCGCCTCGACTACATCAGCGACTTCCAGTTCGCCCCCTCACAGACCAAGGAGATGGAGGAGAAGGTGGTGGAGCTCCACAAAACTCACAGGTCAGGGCCGTTTGGGGTTAAAGGGTATAGTTCAGTGATGACTATCCCTTTTTAAATTAGCAAACGAGCAAGTGACAATGACACTGTGTCATAGTTTTAGGGGAGATTAAATATTATAGTTAAAAGGGAACTCTTTAAAACCTAGGACTGGGGAGAGACACCTGTGTAGAAATTAGTTGGAAATGACCCGTGGACTTTACAGGTACTGTGATCATTATCATACTTTGAATTCCCGTTTTCTGGACCTGCCACTTCAGATCATTCACTTGAACTCTTCACCTCTGTGTTTGTTTACAATAGATTGTTTGTTTTGTCTACTTTTCTAGAGGGATGACTCCTGCTCAAGCAGATGCCCAGTTCTTAGAAAACGCGAAGAAGTTGTCGATGTACGGTGTGGATCTCCACCACGC
This sequence comes from Oncorhynchus tshawytscha, assembly GCF_018296145.1. Lineage (NCBI taxonomy): Eukaryota > Metazoa > Chordata > Actinopteri > Salmoniformes > Salmonidae > Oncorhynchus > Oncorhynchus tshawytscha. The sequence goes on along the minus strand of NC_056446.1, from coordinate 14,826,292 downwards.
CAAGGTGCCTAGCTGCCACACAAAGTGGTTTTGAAATGTCCAATTCAACCAGAAATTATGTTTGAGAAATAATTCCTGTATTTATTTTGGGGGAAATGTGAGGAAAAACATTTTGAGGTTTATAAAATGCCCTGCGATGAGAAAATGTGAAGCTGATGGCAGTAAGAAAGGTGAATGAACTGTAAGCTGTAGTGTGGATATCCTCTGCACAAGGAGGCATAGCTTGCTGGTCAGTATTCAAACTTTAGTCATTAGTCCCAGGAACTGTTCTACTATGCTCCATTCGTTGTGTATGGAGGTCTGGAAGAAACGCCTGTGAGAGCACACAGGACTCAGGGAGGCTCCTTTGATGTGGTGTGCATTGAGGGGAAGAGAGGGCGCCGGAAAACAGAAAGCCAAAGCATTTCAACTGGAAAAGAGAGCCGGCCCTACCACCGCGTCAGCTGTACAAACACATGTGGTGGATTGGAGCCGGAGCTCTTTTCACTGGGCCATCGACATGGGAACAGCCCCGTGGAATGAACCCTTGTCTCTCCACGTGGACTCGACATGGGTTGAAAATAGTCCGAGAAATATTTGGTCCAGAGAGGGAGAAAGGGAATGAGAGGGAGAGCGATAAGGGGGGAGAGAAGGATCAGTGACCTCTTAGTACATAACCCAACCGTCAGTGAGAAAAGTACATGTCAGGCCCACATGTCCTCTCACTCGCTCATGCTATCTTTCTTTCTCTGTAAGCAGGGAATGCAGGTCATGTGGAAAAGCATGCCAAGGCCATGCGGAGTGAGAGGGTTTGGTTAAAAGCCATGCATTGGCATCTAATAGTTGCCATGCCCATCGGCGGGGATGGATTTTCCTCATTTTACCGTTGAATACACAAATCAATAGTCACTCTGTATCTATCCATACAGCCGGACTTTAAAAGGCCCTTTATGGCGTCATGCAAGCTTGATAACAACGTTACCATTGAGTTGTGATGGGATGATTGAATATCCGGCCTTTTAGTTGTATGTTATATCAAATAATTCCATTGTGCTCCTTGGCGAAATCTGAGAATGTTGTCTGTTCTCTCCTTGTTGTCTATACTGCATACTTGACTGTGTTTTCTCTTCATTGTACTTTGTTGAACTGTTGCTTTGGCTGGTGTCTTTGTCTGCAGGACTCTGAGGGAGTGGACATCATGTTGGGAGTGTGTGCCAACGGCTTGCTGATCTACAAAGACCGACTCCGGATAAACCGCTTTGCCTGGCCCAAAATCCTCAAGATTTCCTACAAACGCAGCAACTTCTATATCAAAATCAGGCCGGGAGAGGTACGGGACAGCACCGCCCTCAGAGGAAAACACTAGACATTTCCACATTTTGGAGTTGTCCTTTCGAAAGCCCACTCGAGAGAGCAGCCGTAGGAAGCAGACTCCTTCATTGAGCCAAATACTGACAGTGTTAGGAGATGGTTTGATTGTACAGAGGGAAATACTGACATTTAGATATTTCTTTCTTAACGCCCATTCAAACTAGTGTCTTGGAGGTGGGGGCGTTGGGTCCATATCTCTGTCTTTAGCGGCGTATGTTTTCTAACTAAGCTAGTCTTTAGTACTCAGGGGAACTCACGTCTATACTCTGCTTTCCAGACAGAGCAGTTTGAGAGCTCTGTGGGCTTCAAGCTGCCCAACCACCGCGCTGCCAAGAGGGTCTGGAAGGTCTGTGTGGAGAATCACACCTTCTTCAGGTAACAATCACTGTCAGCATCCACGTCAACAACCCCTACATTTCTGTTGAACTTAATCCTGTTCACCTCTAACTCACTGCATCAGACTTGAAAAGCTGTCTGAACGAGGAAGAGCTAGTGTGTTAGGTCCTTTGAAGTCTGTTGTTTTTGAATGATTGCACCATTTGTTAAAATGTTCTGTTCCACCTTTTACATCCATCTACAGGCCCTTTCTAACCTGTTGACTCTGTGAAATGCGTGTCTAAGCTAACACAGACAGTCGGAGCCCATGTCAAACCACAGTGGAGCATGTTAAATTGCATTCCCCCCCCCACAGTCTGAAGTGTGTACCAACTGGAGTGTGTAATTGGCCAGTCTCTAGGGAGCACTAAGTTCCTCCGAGTCTTCCTGTCCAGTGCAAAGACTGAGGAGATGGAGCACAGTGGAGTGGAGCGAGGCCATTGTGCACTTATTTGTTTAAGCAGCTTCTCCGTCCGAGGCCTAAAGCCATGGCCATTATCATGCGCTTAAACTGTCTTCTTAGCGTCCGCTCTGCAGGGATGTATCATTAAGGAAGGAACTGTCCCCCACTGGGGATTAAGAATGAGCAAACATTTAATATCCTTTAGGAAAGCAGAGTCCCTCAGACCCACTGATAGAGATGTCTTTCAACCGTGAAACCCCAACTTCTCGCTCCCTGATCAGCCCGTCCCTTGGGGGTTCATCTGTCTTGACGTCATTTGAAACGCAACGCCCCAGCAACACATTACGTTAAATAAATCCCACCTGCGGCGCCTTGCATTGTTTGACAGTTTGTAAGAGGAGTGTCGGCCCATGGCAAATTGGAACCAGATTCGCCATGGAGATCCTCGGCTGTTTAATCGAGCTGTGTTGTTCTTGGCACAGATGACAAGGAGGGGAGCCACAGCCTCAACAAATGCAAAGCAAAAAAATCGCTCGCTGCCTTCTACTCAACCACTAATAGCCAAAGCCCAATAGCACCTCTCTCCTCTATGATTCAGATCCTCTGTGCTAAATCAACTCCTAATAATGACTCTCCTTAAACTGCCATCTGCTTAATGGTCTTGTACACTGATATCAATACCAATGAGAGCTTTAATCAGCCCGGTCAATATCGGTTTGGGCCAATGAGCTTGGCCGAAGAGCTTGATCAAATAGCGGCTTCTTTTGGACTGTGTTGTGAAGGCATGATGTCATGTCAGACCCAAGCCCTGGCTGTGCTGGGATGGAGAAGTCGTGCCGGGGATGCTGAAATCATGATGGAATCTACAGAGACCCTGACACACCAGCAGCACGCCCAGGGCCAGCGTGTTTGAATGGGGTTGAAATCAGCTCTGACCTGCACGCCCCTGCGTTTAAACAACAGACCGCCGCCCCAATGTGCCTGTAGAAGAGCAGAGAGCAATTTCCTCACTTTATGGACGCCACTGTGGCTAAACCTGACACCACTAGGACGACGCCAGAGACATCTGGACTGAGTGCCTCCCCTCTCCCCTCTGCTCCAGCCTGCCGGCCCCTCAGGCTGGGCACGGGCCTGTTTGAAGGAACTTCTGCTCTGTGTGTGCGTGTGTGTGTGCGCGCGCGTGAAAAATGTCTGATTTTAAGGGGCTCTGCGAAGTGAATGGGGGGAGCTGGACAGGCAGGAAAGCCCTGTCGCCATAGGAGATTAAGGATAGGGGCAGGGAGGTTTGCGACCAGCCCTCCCCCACTCCCACCTCTGTCTCCCGATAAAACACAGCTGTGACTCAGAGCAGAGCCAGCTAAGGGGAATAAGAGACAGCTAAATGTTTGGCGCCCTTTACAGCTGTGTTTACTTATGGTCACTGACAAACAATGAGACTGTTGAATGGATCCCTTATACCTGCGTCTTCATGACTCATCCTTAGCCATCTCTGTGTGTAAATAGAAAGGTTATGTTTATCACTTTGGCTTCAGCGGTGGTCCCAGTTTACTGGCATGAAATAGAGTACTAGGCTTTCTTCCAATGAAAAATCTATCTACTCTCACAGTCTTCCAGTAAACTGAAATAAGTTTTGCATACTGCAACTAAACTGGACATGAAAACGTTTTGTTTTCAGAATAGTATTGATCTTATTTTGGTCCTATTCTCGCTCTAGGTTGATGACTCCAGAAGCACCCATTAAAGCCAAGTTTCTCACGCTGGGCTCCAAGTTCCGATACAGTGGGCGGACCCAGGCCCAGACACGACAGGCCAGCACCCTCATCGACAGGCCGGCACCCTACTTTGAGCGCACCTCCAGCAAGCGTATCTCCCGAAGCCTGGATGGAGGTAGGCCGTGGCACTAGACAAACACACACACATTTGGGATGCCATATTACTATGCCCACTACCTTAAACTATGGGCTCCGCTGAGTCAGTCCATAGCTATCTCTGCAGGAGGAGTGGAGAGTGTTACTCGGTGGAATATGGCCTCTACACCCGGCCTTCACAAGCAGTAAGTCTCTTTGTGTGACCATCAGGGAGCTCTCATTCAGTCCGCTCAAGGCAAACGCCGTAGGGGCACGTCACAGAACCACCCCCCCCGGCCTCGTCATCAAAGAGATATTTAGAGAAACTGCTGGGGAAACACTCCAAACCAGAGAGGGAGCGAAGGAGGGAACGTAACAAAGGACCCGCAAGGTCAGAGGAAAACCATTTACAGTGAGACGTACAAAAAGAAACACAACCCTGTTCAGATGACTCTGTATGACCGCAATCCTCAACATGCCTCAGCATGCGTTCTGTTTCGTCCCGATGAATTAACGTTTAGAGCACACTAACACCATCCTCCTGTTCAAACCGTCTCGTCTAAAGTGTTTAGAGCGGAGCCAGTGTCCTATACGGGGTCAGCCAGTGAGTGTGTGTGTGTGTGTGTAGCTAGCTGTATCCATGACTTCCTCCCCATCATGGGCATTTGGTTAGATATGGGAAATGGCTCCAACATCTGTTTCCCTTTGTTTGGGAATGACTGTGGATGAATCCGGACTCATTCGTCTTGACCAAGGGATTTCAAAAGTGTTTCAATGGCTGGACCCCTGCTGTATACGTGACACTATACATTTACCACGGGAAAGAAACAGTGCCAGTAAAGCAATTGCACGCATGAAGGATGTTGTCAGTCAGTAGGCCTATTTTCAACCATTGAAAGCGTTCTAGAACTTGCTCTGAGCAAAACTTAGTGTCCAGTTGATTTGGGGAATTAGACTGAAATGCAGTAGTACTGGACTGTAGCCTGCAAGCAGGCTGCCATGAAGATTAAATGCAGGTGATGCTGTAGCTGAAAGTGTTGTTGTAATTAAACCCGGGAATCTAAGCTTGAACATGTACGGTGGTTCCTGTGACAGAGCGAATAGCGTGTAATATTGACCCATCGGCATTTTGCTTCCCACTACATCAGCACTAATCCAGGAGGAGAGTGCTAGCTCGACAAACATGAATCGCCAAATGAATGTTGGTTACTCAATACCCTACGTTGCCGTGAGTAGCCTACAACGATTGAATGAGGCGAGGGCTTTTGCCCTACTTTCTCCCTCTGTCTAGCTTGAAGATCTGAAGGTACTAGGATAACTAAATCAAATATCCCAAATACCCCGAGTGCACCAGGGCCATTCATTATTAAAGGGTTACTCTACTCTACTCAGTCCAGCTGTGGGCTAACCTGGCCTGCTCTGGAATCTCCATTCTCTGCTTCCTTTCCACTCCTGTATGTAGGTCCTCTCTGAGGAGCCTCTTGATCGTTCACCATCAATGCTCTCCACTATTAATTCCCTCTAGCCCCTCCGTAGTAGAGGCGATCAAGAGAAGAGACGTCGGGAACCATTTGTTCTCCGTCTGGCCAGCTGTGTAGTCTTCTCTGTGCTCTGATTGAGACAAAGATCTGGCCCCTGATTAGGGCCCCCAGACCCAGTAAGCCCCCAGAGCTTTAGAGAGGGTCACAGCTGGTATGGGACCGGGACTGGGATTCTGAACGAGGCGGCCCTAGCTGAGGAGAATTTGGTTCTGGTTTCTGGATCAATTATTCTCTCTTCCCCCAACACATGGCACAACAATACAGGGAGTGGCGGCTGTGCTGTGGGTGGCACGGTCGGCTACACATGATAACAGGTTCCATCTCACACCGCCACCATATCAAACCCTCACAACTAAACCTCAAGAATCCATGAACGGACCACTCAGTCTGGTCTGTGTGTGTGTGTGGGCACTGCTAAATCCACTACTGTACACTACTGCTATTCATGACATGTCAATTACTGTAGTTTCACATAGATCTAGCATTTAACCAAAGAACTGATGCTGTGTCATTTTTCTCTGAGCTCTTTTCATCTGAATAGCTATTGGAAGTAGGCCTATACTATAGCTAAAACAAATAGCCATGTCTGGTATGTACTATGAATCTGTGCAATCATGGTCTTCATGGTCTTCTTTCATATGAACCAGATTAAACTGTGCTCTGTGGTTAGAGTGCCCTCTGCTGGCCAGGTGTTGACTTTAGGACTTCCAGGGACTTCATGATATGTATTGTGATTCTCACGATTCTATATGTATTGTGGTTTGATACTGCGATTTTATTATATGCGATTCGATATTCCAAACATATTGCACAGCATATGTCTGCTGCAGAGAGGTGAGAGAGCATGAGACAATTAGTTTTCATTAGTCTTCGATTAAAAAAAGGGCTGAAAACATGTTGGGTCTATATATTTTTTTTTAAGATGGAGAACAGCAGGTTTAGCCAACTAGTACTAGCTAACGCTACCTAACAAAACATAACGATATTGTGATGTGACTGTCGATTTGTATTTTTATCACGAGTTGACATTAGAATTGATGTGCTGAGCTGAATATCATTCGGAAGTATGCGTAAATGAATGGAGAATATAGTTGTTATCTAAAGCTGTGTGTGTTGTCTCCTCTGTGCCCCTCTAGCTCCAATGATTAACGTGACCGAGGCCCAGGAATCAGCCCCCACCTCTGGGGAGAACGGCAGGGAGCCTGGCCTGGAACTCTCCTCTGACTCCAAGGTGAGAGAGGAGGCAGGGGGATGTTCACACTCGGTCTCTCCTCTCTCTCTAGGTAGAATGAGACATCCCGTTGTTGGACCGGGACTGAATTGTCTGTCTGTTCCTAATCTCATTTGTCTCAAAGAAATGCCCCCAAGGTTTCACTACAGGGGAACTCAATTCATTGTATGTCTACTGTCTAGCTTAGAATAACTAGCCTATTGTTCTGTTCGTTAGATTGTATGTAAACCAAACAGTATAGTGACTTAATCTTTGTGTATTTGGTTTTGTCACGTTCCCCGCCCCTCCTCAAAAGATCTACTGTGTAATGTGTTTCTTTGCGTTTTGACAAATCTACCGAACAAACCCCCCCATTCAGCCCAGTAGTCAAAACAACAGCCGCTGGAGCAGTGTATAGTTTAATTGAATTAGCTGGAGCTATAGGATGCCATTCTGAACTGTCTGCTCCGTGCCCCTGCTAGTTCCTATTGGAAGAGTTTAAGACTGGCTTGACATTTGGTAGCTGTATAAAGGATCTTATTCAGTCTTACAGTGAGTTGGCCATGAAAGCCATGTATTCAGTTCGTTATGTAACCTGTGGTACTGAGCGCAAAGAATTCAGAGGCTCATCTCTTCTGTGATAAAGCCCAGTTCATTGGGCACACTGTCTTAGTTGTACTAGGGGTAATGTATCCCGATAGGACCCCCCTTTGCAAATGTGATTGTTAATCGAGACTCCACTAACTGGATTTTTGTCCGGCAGATGTTGTTCTGATGTAGATGTATGGTTCTCAGGGATTTATCTGGAAGTGAACATGTTGTTAAGAGGGCAGAGCTCAAAGTCATTTGAGTTTTGAATTTGATTTGAATGAGAACAACCGGAGTACGACGGTGCTCTAACTCGATCTCAAACACCTTCCTGTTTTGGGGTTTCTTCCCCCCCCCCGTTATCTCTTCTGACTTCAGTCTGCGTCTCTGTCCACTAATGATGCCAGCTCTAATCCTGTTGTACAGTTGTAGAATGTGATTGACCTCCCTCACACCCCACCTGCCCTCTTTCTCCAGCACCCCCTGACCTTTTCCACTGCCCCCTCTCTGTGACCTCTCGTCTGCACCCCTGACTTGACATGTCTCACTGACTAATAGTGTGTTTCTCTCTCTCCCCCTCTCCTCTCTTTTCCTGTGCACTCTATCCTGTTACTGTTTTATAATTTCTCACACACATTTATTTTATGGGTTGTGATTTTGCTTGCGTTTCCCCTACTGGCCCCTCCCTGCATGGTGTCTACATGTGGACTGCTCTCTTTCTCTCTCTGCGGCGGGGAAACAATGGTCCCTCACCGTGCAGTCTATCTTCATGTTCCCCCTGTCCTTCTCCTCCTCCTCCTCAATCTCATCCCTTCCTCCCATCCTGGACACCATCTCTGAGCTGGACGTTCTGTCCGACATCTCGGAGGATGGGGACAGGGACTACCCGGGTATCTGGGACCCTGATTGTACCCAGCAGCAGCATGCAGACAGCTTGGCTGCAGCAGAGCAGTACCATCACCAGCCTCTAGAGGCCTCTCCTCCCCCCTCCCCCCTGGCCTGTAGCTCAGAGCCCCAGGAAGGGTCACCTGCCCAGGCCAAGGCTGCCGCTCAATCCAGGCTGGGCCTCTCCCTGCTGGGCATGTTGACGGGCCTGCGCCTGGGCCTCCTTCCCTTCTCTCTGCTGGATGAGGACGGCTACCTCTGCTTTCCCAGTCTGCCCCAGGACTGTGCTGCCTGCTTGGTCCCCGCGGGGTTGCAGCGCTTCCTGCCCCTCTCCTCCCCCTCCCTGGTACCCTCCTTCATGTTCATCTTGGCTGTGCTGCTGTCTGCCTCCCAGTCCCTGGCTCTGGCCTTCCTCTTGGCCCTGCCCCTGGCCTTGTCTCTGTGCTATCTGGAGCCCAAGCCGCCCGCCCCCGTGGCCAGGCTCTGCTCAGACAAAAACACTGACACACACACTTCCCTGCTGCAGGAAGAGCTGTGTGACCAGCTGTGTGACCCTGCTGCCTAAAGACCGCTACGACACTTTACGCCAACGCAGCGACGGCGCGTCGTTCTCTACGTACTTCTACACACTATTTTGTGCGGGTCAAATTTTGGAACGAATCTCATACGACGCTCTGTCACTTTGTTTGCGTAGGGTGTGTAGGGGCCTTAAGTGGCACCATGTCACTACCTCACCTCCGTGTTCTGCACTCCCTCCCTGTTATGTTTCTCTCTCCGTTTTCCTTCTCCAAACCCTTGATTTTCTGTGTAAAATGACCAAATTGAATTGTAATCTTTCGCCAATCTCCAGAGATCTTAAATTAGAAATCATATTGTACTAGTATTGGCTGCTCTGTCATGAATCCTTTTTGTTAAATGAATAAGAGGAAAAGGATACCGTGTACAACTTTTTAGTGTTGTAAAATGATAAATTCCTGTCATCATTCGTTTGGCTGGAAATGTTGATAAACCGCTAGATGTGTGAATATGTTCAGTATATGTCTGTTATCAAGCTACTTTTGGCCTATAAGGACGTTATTGCAGCGTTTCACTCCCTGCCCCTGTCCTGATCAGTGTTATTAGTCGCCATTTAATATGCCAGAGTTTCTCACAATTTTTTGAAAACAGTAAAAAAAAACACACGGTAGAAAATAAACAAAAAACGTCAAAACAGCTCTACACAGAAACAAGACCAGACCGCCACCCAGTATCCCAGCCAAGGCCAGCATGTGCACCCCCCCCCTCCGTCCAATCATGCCTTACTCTCATGTGGGCGGAGCCTGGCTGCTCCTCCCTCAATCACATGACATCGCACCTTTATGTGGTGCTGCTGGGAATCGGCCTTTCCCATCATCCATTTCACCTTCTCTTTCTCCCAACAAAAACCATTCCCACTACATGCAGGTAGAGGAGGAGCCTAGCGAAGGGGCGGCGGCCACACCTTCTGAGGGCACTGAGGTCTGTGAGGGCCCGTCGTACTGCACCTTTTTAAGATGATCTATAATACCATTTATACAGAGCGGTATGGGCAGTGCAGGTGTCAAACTAACATGTCCTCTTCTCCTTGGCACTCGTAGATGAAAGGAGATGAGCCAGACTCCTCCCAACAGGTTGATTTGATTGGTTGTTTGATGGTGTATTTGTCTGTAAATCAGCTGGGGTTTTCCACATCCTCTCTGCGCCTCATTTTGTAGCCTGGGTTTGACTTTTGCTGCAGGAATGTATGCTTTGTTGTTGATTTCTTTTTTGTGCTGGTGCCACTGTGATCTGGGATGTATTTGGTGCGTTTTATTTCCAGGGGGAAAAGGAGTACAACACACTGCTGTCCAACCACGCGCCACCAAAGCTGCACACACACTACGGTTTAGGACATTGTTTCCGGATAGGCTTGCCTTAGCTAGCAGCATTCTAAGGGTTAACACCCAAGTGAGCTCCACATTGTGAGGACTAAGTGTTCTCTTATGTCCACATTTTAGTATTAGAGTTGATCACTACACAGCTACGGTGAAGTGTGGTTTGGAGAGGGTCCATTCTGGACGTCCAGTGTGCTTGTGGCCCTGTCCCCACAGCCTCTGTACTGGATCTGTCCTGACTGCACAGGGTCTCACCTCTGGCTGCATTTTATTTCCTCTTAATTAATTTTTTTTTGCACAAAATGCCTCATGTCTTCATTTTTTGATTCCACAGAGCGGAAGGTTGAGAGTGCAGGGGGAAAATATATATGTCAGACATAGCAATTTAATGTTGGAGGTTGGTATGACTATGATGACTATTGGCGCCTAACTAAAGGGAATCAAAGCCCAAGCCTGTGTCCTCTTGGCTCCTGTCCCAGGCTGACTACTCCAGTCTACCTCTCACTCTCAGGCTCTGTGTGTGTGATTATGTGTGTTTGAACACCAATGCATGATTCTGCATGAGGGATGGGGATTGGGTGCATGTCTGACCCAACAGGGTTTGGTGTTTAGTGGGGTGAGGGTGGCCGCTGATTACCGGCCTATTATTGAGTCTATTTTTTTGTTGTGAACATATTATTTAGTATTTCCCGGTGATATCCGACTAATATTGTTTCCCTAACACATTTAGGGATTTTCCTGCTTTGGTTGGCTTGATTTGAGTTTTGAATTTGTAATGGTATTATAACAAACTAAACCTGCCCCCAAAATGTGGAACTGCCATGATGCCTTATGCCATGTAATTACTAGAATGTCTTTTTACGCTATTAAACGTAAATAAACGACGCTTTTATCATGAGCTTCCCTTACCGGGGTCATGATAGGAGAAATGACCTGGAATAGACTCATGAAGTGTAGATAATGAGAACAGTGTTTCAAACCTTCTGGAGTATGCTGAGTGGAAAAATGTAAAAAATATATGTAAATGTATTTCAAGTGAAGCCACACTCTGTCACTTATCACCATGGCAACAGCATGTGCTTTATGCCATGTATAAATGTACACCTGTTGAAATGTGACGACGAGACACATTTAAAGCGAAACCCTTGTTCAACGGTGTCAAAGGGAAAATTGGTTCCTCTGATTGGGTTCCAATGGCAGTTCCATGTTTTTGTCATTCACGTTGTAGGCTACTACTGAACTAAAGGGTTAAACTCTTGACAAAAGCCTCACCTCACTGATGCCTCTCTCTCATCACAACCTTTGATCAGTGTGGATGTTTTCTACATCCTCCAATTCTCTAAAAGGGCTCACAAAGACTTGAAATCGGACTGCTTTTAATTGGATATCGTTATCCGTTAGAGTGAGGTCACGATTGGGACGGTGTGTGGCCATTATTTCTTAGTCTCACTAAATACAGTGAAGAAACGATGCCACTACCAGCCTGTACATTCTGTGGAGTGATAGCGCCTCCTGGTGGCTCATAAGGAAATGCCCTCATTACTTGGAGCTAGGTCTCCTTGGCCAAACTAGGCTCATAATTGTAATATTTGTATTAATATTTACGGATCCCCTACAGGTTTGTAATTAAGCCATATGAAAGTTCACATGTTAAAAAAATATGTATTTTATTTATTTATTTGAGCTAACTGTGAGGTAGGAAACAGCGACAAATGCCTATAATTCTGAATGCGGTCACAAATGGTACACCCATACACACACTAAAACTAGCCATACACGGGCAATCAGTGAGGCTTGGCGTCCATCCTGTTACTGTCATGGTTTCCAGACTAATGTAGCTGTTGTCCATTGTTGTTGTCCCCTCTCCTCACCCCCCACCATGGCTGTGTGGCGTCCTCCTGGCACCACTAGGACCTGGATAAGACTCAGGAGGATGTTTTGAAACATCAGGCTAGCATTAGCGAGTTAAAGCGCAGTTTTATGGAGGCCACCCCTGAGCCGCGTCCCAGTCAGTGGGAAAAGCGCCTCACAGCCAGCCCGGCTACCAGCCTGCGTCTGCAGGCCCAAGGGGTACGTGTCCAGCCGTGTCCTACCGCCAGTCCTCCTGTCCCGCCAGCCTGCCTGCATGTCCTCTACTCTCCTCCCCGTCTCCACCTCTCTCCGATCTGTCTCTAGCCTGCAGGGAGGCCCTGACTCCGCCCTCCTTCCCCTGGTTCTGGCTCTCTTGATGTTGTATTATGATGTGACAGTTGGGATGTAGAAGCAACACCATTCCTCCTCCCTCTCTCTCTCTCTCTGGTCCTAATTCCACTCAGCAACCCCCCCCTGCTGCTATCCTGAACAGATGGGTAGACCACTCTCTAAGAACAACACCTGTCAGTCCTCTACACGTCACTAGAGTATACTGCTCTCTCTCTCTCGTGCTCTGTCTCTCTCTCCCTCACATCCCTCTGATTGTTAAGTGGATTTAATGATATTACCCATAATCCCAACTGTCACCCAGGGGGCCTCTGTGGGCTCTTCTGTCTGCCTGTAAATGCCATTCTTCTTTTGTCAGCCAATGGCTGAGCCAGCTCCTCTTCTCCCTCAGCCAATGGCTGGCTGAGTTTATCTCATTATTGTTGCTGTTCTGAACGGTCAGCCTCCGATCGGATTAGTTCTCTGGCTGACTGTCCACGTCTTAAGCACTCTGATCTCTGTATTTCTGTCCTGAGCCGTAGATGCACGTTATGTCAGACTGCACCACCCAATGTTCTTCCGCTCTTGTGTTTTTCTGCGCTCCTCAAGTTTTGCCCTGCCTATTATGTTTGGTGATGCACAGAGTAAGCGGTTTTATTTGCCCACTGTTATTGGTACTTTCCCAGGGCTGTCCAAAGTGTGCTTTTCTTTCTTTGAGCTGCAACTTTCACTGCTGAATTTCACAACTCTGTGCTTACTGCACTTTGTGCGTCTGTGTAACCGCTCCTCCTCCTTTCAGCTGGACAAGCCTGACTTTTGAGTTCCTACTTCACGTGGCTCCTCTTGTGATTTTCCCACCCTGTGTTTCAGACCTGTGTTTGGCTGTGTTGAGTGATGTACTGCATGCCTGCCTCTCACTTGTCACTCTTGTCACTCTCTCTACACCCGACAGACAAGCAGGTGATAGTGTTCACACACAGGCCTTGGGTCTGGTCCTGGACCTGTGTGATAAACAGTGTGTGTGTGTGTGTGTGTTGTCTGTGTTACCGATGTGTGCTGCCTCATTCCTAGAACGCACACCTCCAACATTCCTGTCTCAAAACTGCACTCAATCACTCTGCTCGATCACTCAGCCACTGTATAGTTTTAAGGACACTTCTATATCTTCTGTTGCGTTGCACTGTGTGTGTAGACTACCTTCTCTCCAGTAATGTATGTCCTTCCTCTAACTCTGACATCTTTGCTTTGTCATTCTCTAACCTGTGTAGAGCTTGGAAGAGGAAATGACCTCCATTTTATTCAGTAAATTTGCCCTCGAGTCTGGTCTGGTTGATCCCGACTGCACTACCACTAGGCGAGCAGCAGAGGGCGCTGTAGTCACTGCGTCTGGCCCTCTGGCCTCGGCTCTACTCACTACCGAGATGCTCCTCAGTACAGATGAATCAAAGTCAACAAAACATCAGGTCGCTGCCCATGAGACCACTAATGTATTGTCCCATGGTGCATCTCTCTAACTCTGCCACACCAAGTTCATGACCAGTCCCGACTACCACACACAATCAAAGTAGTATCACCTATTATGGTGACTAGTTGTGTTGGCTTGGCAGTGCACAATACGATGCAAATATAATATAAGCACCTACTCATTTTGCACACACGCTGTAAGAGATTATAGAGCAAACCAGGCTGGCCATAAACTTTGGCATGAATATTTTCTTGTCATTTCATACGCTTCTGTCAATTGCCATTTCTTTCTTTGAATGCTTGTGTTCTGTCTCATTTGAGTGGACAGTGTTACTAAATGTGTTTTACATGCTATAGAACTGTTAAAGGGTCCTTTCCTACAGATGGGTAGTGAGGTGGTCATGTTTTGTGCATGTCAGAGAGAGACAGTCTCTCTCTCCTAACCCAGGGAACCTGTACAGTGCTATGGTAACCCTAGTGATTCCTAATGTCATGCTGATGTGTGTGAGTGACCGCTGCCTGTTGGTTGCCTTTACGTTCCACAGAGATGCCCCCCATCCAGAACCCAGGAGCCTCCCCCTGACCTCACGGTGGACACGGTCGCCAAGGTGGTCCCCCCCTCCACCCCATCTAACACTGCCCCCACCCCTCCTCCATCTCCCTCCCACACATATACTTAACTTCCAGCTCATCTCTCCTTTTTCATTTCAGCCATCTCTTCTTCTAGTCATCTCTCTATTTCTCTCTCCTTTTTCTGGTTGCTGTTACGCTGCCCGTTCTCCATCTGTTGCCATTTCCATCCGTCCTTATATTCGTTGCGTTGCCTTTTTTTCAGTTGGTGGTGTCGTTGTTCTTTGTTGGGTTGTGTGGTCATCTTTTACGTCTTTGTTGTTCTCTCTCCATCCCGTTTGTTGTTTTTGTTCTCTGGTGTAGAGCGCAGATGATAAACAGAAATCCGGCGAGGCGGCATGGCAGGCAGCAGAGGTTGAGATAGAAGAGACGGTAGTCGTCGAGGAGATCAGGGTGGCCCCCAAAGGTTCCGTCACCATAACCACTCCTGAGGTGATCACCCCCGTCGCCATGGAGTCTGAGGTCGAGAAGCCCAAGGACGAAGTTATGGAAGAGCAGAAGAGGCCTGTGAGCGTGTCCTCGGACAGTGAGGAAGAGGAGGAGGAGGAGGAGGCGGGGGAGTACCATCCGCAAGTCACCGTCAGCGCCTCAGTTGACCAGATCAAAGAAGAGCCCGAGGAAGAATGGGAGGAGGAGGAGGAACAGCAAGTCAATGAAGAGCCAGTTGCAGAACCACTCCCAGAGCCAGTGGTCGAGGTAAAGGCCCAGCCTGTCCCTGCAGTAGTGGAAGAAAACTCCGTGACAGAACCACAACTAGCCCCTGTGGCGGAGGAGAGCCCCGAGGACATCCTGGTTACCCCTGACGAGGCCCCTAACGGGCACGCCGAGTCCCCCGAGGACCATCAAGGCCCCGTGGCCCTGGAAGAGGAGGAGGAGGAGGAGGAGGAGCCCAGAGTCAACGGGGACGCGTCTCACTCCGAGACAGAGCGCCTCCCCCAGGTTATTTGTTGCTCTGAGGTAAATGAATGGCTGCCGTCTCCCAGACCTGTGTAGTGCAGAGCACGGCCCGTCGCCTAGCCTGCTGCTGCATACTACGCACTTCTGACCACCACCACCCACCTACCTACCTACCTACCTACTACATACCTAGCTACCTACCTACCTTCATATTGTACCTGCCTGCTGCTTCTCTACGCTGTCTGTCCGTGCTCCTGACGCTCAGCACCTGAGCGCCACAGCAACGGAAGGCTGAAGGCCTTTCACCTGCACAGCGGTCGCTTGGGCTAATTTTCGCTAAAGGAAGTTAAATGATAAGTGATAATCGTAAGAAGTAATGGCTAACATCCCCCAAGCAGCACCTTCCGTTGTGCATCTGTGTCAAAGCTCTGCCCTACTCTACTGTGGATCTGTCCCCCAGACTACTTCACTGTAATCATCGCCACCTCTCAGTCCACCACGTTTCTGTTGGTGTTTTGTTTTTACTTTACATTATACATACTGTGAGCACATAAACATACATATACACTATACATATGTGTGTGTCGGCCTTGGTCCCTGTGTTTGTGAACGCACTGGCAGAGATGGCGCTGAGAATTGCGTGGGAGTGGAGGCGTCGTTGTGCAGTGCATGGCACTTGTGTGTGTGTTACAGCATGTGAAGTGTGTGTGTGTGTGTGTGTGTGTTACAGCATGTGAAGTGTGTCCCCTTCCCTGTATTGGGTCTTTATTTGGTTAAGTTGTTGGTTGAGATGAGTCACTGGCATTAATTGGGTTTTGTCTCTGCCTTGGCGGTCTTCAAGGACTCATCCTCCCAACCACTTACTTAAATGTCACGCCGTTCATTTGTGGGAAAGTCAATGCATGTCAGTATCGTGCTGTGCTGTTGGTCGCCTGTGGCAAAGATCAAAGCAAAAATGCATTGTACCGTTACATCAGAGTTCCAACAACCTCTATTATTTGCTTCGTTTGCTTCATTTTGCATTTTCAGTAGGTAACTTCGCTTGCATGCGCTTGGTTGCATGGTTACGCCAAAGACATTGTCGTTTATAGTTCTGTGCATTTTTGTAACGTTCATTTGCAGCCCGTGCGTGAGTTCTGTTCCTACTTCTTTAGAGGTTTGTGCTGTGTTTGCCTTTGCCCTTGGTATATGTGAAGTGTGGGTCTCTGTCATGACTCTCTCTCCCCCTACCCCCTCCTCAGCCACCTGTGGTGAAGACCGAGATGGTGACCATCTCAGACACATTTGCGGCCCAGAAGACCGAGATTGCCACTAAGGAGGTTCCCATCGTGCACACCGAGACAAAGACCATCACGTACGAGGCTGCACAGGTAGGCCCTCTACCACTAAATGGCTAGTGTTTAGACGGGTGATAGGATGCTCTAACTGGCTCCGTGTGTGTTCTCCAGCTGGACGGCAGTGGAGACGGCGAACCAGGCGTTCTCATGACGGCCCAAACCATTACCTCGGAGTCACTGTGCACCACCACCACCACACACATCACCAAGGTAACTACACGTCACCACAGTGACCCCCCACACACGCGTCACCGTGGTAACCGCGCAGCCGCACACTTCGCCGTGGCAACCGCACACTTTGTCATGGTAACCTCAAAGCCACATCCATCAGCAAGGTAACAGCCCAGCTCTCCCTGGTGTATTGTGTAAACGCCATGGTATGTAGACTGTGGACTCTGGCAGGGAGGATTGGATTCCCATCTGGCAGCATTATTCTGTGTAATCTGTGTGCAAATGTAGAGCAGCCTGCTCTGTAGTCTGTTGTGTTGATGCTTGGGGCTGTGACTGGCACCTACCCAGCCCAGGCAGAATTCCTCTGTTGTGACTTGGTGCAGACTCATAGATGCTAAACCTCAGGCCAAGTTTGTGTGCCGCACCTGGCTTCAACAGACCCCAAACATCAGTGGACAGTGTTGCTAGCAGACTGCTGAAGAATTCTGATTTTCCTCTACTCCGATGTGCCCTTATGCAAGGGTTAAGTGACTTTACATAAGGGCATATCGACAAATGTTTACCTCGTCAGCTCGGGGATTCGAACCAGCAGCCTTTGTTACTTGTCCAACGCCCTTAATCGCTAGGCTACCTTGCTGCCCATTCAAGTCTTACCTTAACATTATAATTATTTCACAATACTGAGGACGGATCATCTCTTAGTGAGATATATGTTGAGGCAGCTTATTCTAATTCTTAGGCTATCCTCTGCACTAAATAGAATATTGGCCACATCATTGTGCATGTTAGGCCGACACATCATGAAATTGAGAAAAATTACAGACAATAGCCTACAATTAGCTAAATAGAACTCAATTGAACATTAAATGTTTTTCAATATTATTGAAATACAGTACCAGTCAAAAGTTTGGACACCTACTCATTCCAGGGTTTTCCTTTATTTTTACTTTTTTCTACATTGTAGAATATTAGTGAAGACATCAACACTATGAAATAACACATATGGAATCATGTAATAACCAAAAAAGTTTTAAACAAATCCAAATATATTTTAGATTCTTCAAAGTAGCCCCCCTTTGCCTTGATATAGGCCTTATGTAGCCTATACTGTATATATATTTTACTGCAGTCATCTCCGTTTTAATTTGAAGCATTTTTACCCTTTGCTTGTTTGTAACAATTGCAAAGACTTTGGCAACTTTGTATTTGTAGTAAATTTCGTTCTGAAGTTATCAGCGGTCACACAGAGAGAGAGAGATAAACATCTTGATTATATGTTTAGAAGAGAGCTATGTATCAAGTGGTGCGGAAGGGCAAAAAAGCATTTAACAAGGTTCTGGTTTGAGGCAGTCTGTAAATGACAAGCATTTTCAAGTGCAACTTTAGTAACGATAGTTTTTGGGAAACAGTTCTGAGATTTTAACGATGCTCCTACAATGGTTCTAACGATGAACTTAGCCTAAAGGTGCTTTTGGGAAACCCGAGGCCTGAAGGATGTGTTGTTTTACTCGTGCAGTACGTCTGTGCACTTATCCTGAACATCTGGCTGTTTGCAGACATTAAAAGGCGGCCTCTCAGAAACCAGGATCGAGAAGCGCATTGTCATCACCGGAGACTCGGACATCGACCACGATCAGGTGAGCGTCAGTCAGTCACCAATCAGACACGCCCTCCGGTGGGACCAATTACACACCACAACAGCTTGTATTACTGAAGGGAAGATGTCGGCTTATGTCAAAATGTTTCCTACATTTTATACTTATGGAGATATGAGAATGTGCCATACTACTGACTGAGGTCAAGCGCTCATATGTTTAGTGAATTGGTGTATCTAAGAGAATATATTATTGGCCATTTTAGCAAGAATGAGAATTCAATGTGGTGGCCCAGTATCTCTGGTGTCTGCTCCTTTAGACTAGAAATGGCAATAAGAAGAGGACTTAAGTGTTTTCAATCAATGTCTCAGCTGAAAGAGGTGCATCGATCCCTGTGAAAAGACCTCGCTCTGATTTATAATGGCAAGGGTCTTTTACCTCCGTATGAGAGCTCATCTGGTCATCAAGCCAAAGAGTACAGCAGACCGAAACACTCCACACAAAGAAGTCCCTAAAGAACTCGCCAAAATTCACAACAACATATGTTTCCATAGTAGAAGTTCTTCCCAAACCCCAAAGGCACAAGCATGGGCAGATGTCCAAGCCATGCTTTCCATTCCTCCCCCCACCCTCCCATCCTTTGTCTTCATTTTATGTTTTGCTGTTTTTTTGTTGTTGTCGCTGCTACATTTCTCATCTGTATCCATAGCGCCTCCATTTTGTTTGTCTGTTTTTCTGTTCCTTTGTTCTCCTTTATTTCTGTTAATGCCATCGTCTCCCTTTCCTTTTGGGTGTGTTGTTGCCGTGGCATGTTGCCACCCCGGGTAGGCCTTGGCCCAGGCTATAAAGGAAGCCAAAGAGCAGCACCCTGACATGTCAGTGACTCGGGTGGTGGTCCACAAAGAGACAGAGCTGGCAGAGGAGGGCGAGGACTGAGGCGCCAGGTAAGGAACAGAAGCCACCAGGAGACCCAGGGGTGTGGTGATTAGGGGGTTTATAGGGGTAAGTGGTAAAGGTTAGTCCCCCTCTGTTAGGATTCTACAGTGGCCCTTCTAGCCCAAACCAACAGCACATCACAGGCATCTGCCGGAAGTAAGTCCCCCACAGGGTGGAACTGACTGTCTCCTTGTCTTTTTTTTTGAGATCTCCATCTTTTCTCTTAACTCCACGTTTCCTCTGTCTGCACTTATGACTGAGCTATTTTTGGACGAATTGTAAAGTTCATACAAAATGTCAGCAAACCAAACATCTGCAGATGTGTCACTTTTTCTGGTCAAAATGTTTTGTTTCACTGGCTTTACTAACCTCGTGACGTTACTATCTGTATTCTAATATGCACAGTACTGGCAGACTGTGGAAGCACACTCTCCACCAGACAGATGACCCCGCATACACACAGGAAGAGCAGATTAATGACAATGGTAATTAATTGGTGTAATGGAGGAGAAGAGAAAACAAATATTCCCTGTGGGTTGCTAGTGTGAAAGCCCTTCACAATAGCTCTTTCAACAGTCACTCGACCTTGTCAACCCCTGGAGTTGGAACCATTCCAATCCATTGAAGTCTCATGAAGCTTGGATCAAGCCCAGAGAATTGTCTTGAATTACAACTCAGTCATAAATCAGTATGTATGGGCCCATCAAATAGGAGCCAGAAATGGATTCACACAATAGGATCAAATGTACCCACAACAAGGCAGAGGCTCATAGACAATTGTTAAATATAGTCGATTCAGGGGTGCTTGGTGGATAATATTCCTTGATTACTTTGGTATTACTCTGTCCAACCAACTCATTGCTCTGCCTACACCCTGCCCATTTAGCGGTATGTCCATTGGTCGTTTGCTCAGACCGTCATGGCAGCCGTCCAATGCACAGGAACTTGTTTACATTACAGTTAAGCTATTGCTTAAAATCCATCAGCAATACAATGTGCTAAATGTATTTCCACCACTTCAGAGGAGGACCCGATAGACCTCCGGCCTGAGCCAGCCCTTCCCGCTTGTTAGTTCTGTCATCCTCTCCAGTTATGAATTTGGGGGGAAATAAGCATGACTGCAGCGGCTGCTGAGAATAGAAAGGCGCTTTGATTGGTGTAGCAGCGTATTTACCTTCAGTGAGAATTTTGTGGTCAGATCATCAAGTGCTTTTGTCTTGTCTACCTACAGAGCCTTCCGAAAGTATTCACACCCCATGACTTTGTGTTACAAAGTGGGATGAAAATAGATTTTTTTTTTGCAAACTATTTACACAATATTCTCTGTCAAAGTGGACAAAAGAAAATTGATTCAACCAAAGTATTCAACCCCTGAGTCAATACATTTTAGAATTACCTTTGGCAGAGAGCTTTCCACACTTGAATTGTGCAACATTTGCCCATTATTATTTTCAAAATTCTTCAAGCTCTGTCAAATCGGTTGTTGATCATTGCTAGACAACCATTTCCAGGTCTTGCCATAGATTTTCAAGCAGATTTAAGTCAACTGTAACTCAGCCACTCAGGAACATACACTGTCTTCTTGGTATAAACAACTCTAGTCTAGATTTGACCTTATGTCCTACTGAAAGGTGAATTCATCACCCCATGTCTGGTGGAAAGCAGATTGAACCAGGTTTTCCTGTATGATTTTGCCTGTGCTTAGCTCCATTCCATATGTTTTTTGTTTTTTTTTGCCTGGAAAAACTATTCAGTTCTTAACGATTACAAGCATACCCATAACATGATGCAGCCACCACTATCCTTGAAAATATGGAGTGGTACTCAGTAATGTGTTATTGGATTTGCCCTAAACATAACACTTTCTATTCAGGACAAAAGTTCATTTCTTTGCCATATGTCTTGCACTATTACTTTAGTGCCTTGTTGCAAACAGGATGCATGTTTTGGAATATTTGTATTCTGTACAGGCTTCCTTCTTTTCACTCTTGTCAATTAGGTTAGTATTGTTGAGTAACTACAATGTTGTTGATCCATCCTCAGCTTTCTCCTATCACAGCCATTAAACTCTTAACTGTTTTAAAGTCACCATTGGCCTCATGGTGAAATCAATGAGCAGTTTCCTTCCTTTCCGGCAACTGAGTTAGGAAGAACGGCCGGTGACACACACACAAGTCAATTGAATCCATTTTAAATTCAGGCTGTAACACAACAACATGAGGAAAAGGTCGAGGGGTGTGAATACTTTCTGAAGGAACTGTACCTGGCAGGACGTGAGAGATGCCTCGCTCATCAAAAGACTTTGAAGCAGACGCTGGAGTACTACCTGGTTTTGGGGCTTGCGTTAGGGACATGGTGTCTTTTAATCCCATTCGGCTAGTATGTAATGAGAATCCAATTTCTGCTGTAGTAGCTCTTTAGCTCAAGGCGATTCAGCCAGTTTCGCCGAAGACGATTAAATCTTCCTAATTAAATTAGAAGTGCAACAAAATAGCAGATATGATCAACTGAATAATACACTGTTAATCAGTGCAAGGCAGTTGCATTACCATACCAAGTTATTTTAGGTGATTTTGATTAAATCTCCAGACACGTTGGACCTTCTCTGTAAAATTACTCCAGTTGGTGGCACTCAACTCTCCTTCATGTTGAATAGAATATTCAGTCCTTCAATTCTTTCTCTTTCGCAGAGCTGAGAGCCTGTGAAGTTCATACTTGGATGGTTGAGAACCTCCTGTCATCTCCCAAACTGAGAGTCAACCTGGTGGGAAGACTGTCGGACAACCCCGAGGCTGAACTCCTGTGTTTCATTGCACACGTTCCTTCTTTTTTTTTTATCACTCAGAAGAAAACCACTTAGCTAACATTTGTAGCGTGTTTAAATTGTTTTGTGCTTTTTGCAAAAATAAGAAAAAAATTCTGCCATTATTAGAACCAAAAAGTGGTCATTTTTATTGTTGAGTAGTATTCACATTCCTAGTATGTACAGACGGGTAATGTTATGAGAAAGTCATTTCAATATCTATCTTCCTGTATTCATGCAGTTGCAGGTGGACAGGTATTATATTATATTAGCTTTGGTCCTGGTCTTCTTCCATGTTCTCTTAGAGTCAAATGTTTATCAGTTTCTGGGGAAAAGGAGGAACAGCAAATTGTATTTAATTGGGTGAGTTTCCAAGGGACTAGCAAAGGACGAAGCGCTGTGTCATTTTGTACATTGCACTACAGTGCCAACACATGTTCTTCTCTATGCAGTCATAACAAAAACATTCCTTTAAAGGGCAGGTGCTTTTCCTGTACCTCCCTCAGAAAAAACACAACAAAATTTACATTTTAAACATGAAACACTTAGGCAGCTTGGAAACTTTTGCTTTTCCATAACTTTCTGGCATCATTAATCAGAAATATATTTGTAGAAACATATATATTTTTTTGCTATCTTTCTTTGTCAATCAGTAAACTGATTTAGATGATGTGTTTTTTTTTTGCCCCTTCTTAAATATTTTTAATATATTTCAGAGGTTTTTTGACAACTAAAAGAAATACACAAAATTGCCACTGTTTTTATCTTTTACCTGTAGGTAAAGAAGATGGCTGGCCTTAGCTCTCTCTGCAATCTGACAAACCTCACCAATTTGCTATTTGGGCCCAGTGTATAGCAAATAATCTTAGATTTTTAGCAGCTTTAAAATGTTGTCTCCCCCACAGCCACCCCACCCTCTGTGTAACACTGTTGAAATAAAATGTTGTTATTCTCTGATTGGATGAGTTTGGTTCCTTTTTTACCAGTGTTAGGGAGTAGTGAACTACATGTAGTTCAGCTAGTAATTGAACTACATTTTGCAGTAGCTTGGTGGTAGTTGAACAAAATTCAAATCTAGTTAGTGTTTTCAGTAGTTAATTACTTTTTTTGCAATGTAGCTAACTACTGGAACTACACACTAGAAAATATGCACTGTGCAAAAAGAAAAGTTGTTTAGACAGTAACTTACTGGCAGCCAGTTTCCTATAAGTTACTGTAAAATAAAAAGGAACAGTTTTACCATACTGTATTTTATGGTATCTAATACTGTTACTGTATTTGATTTACTGTACTAATAATGCTACTGTAAAGCGCCTCTTACTGTAAAGGCTTATTTGCATATTTTCCAGAGTGCCTTGCCTTTCGAATGAATTGTAGAGTTACCACCCATGACTGTATGTGTTAGTGACAGAGACATGGTTGTTGCATTCAATGTTCAGTTTTTTGGCCTTCACCAAGTGAGATCCTAAGTAAATATGTTATCACAAAAATGACTTTCTTTAATACAATACATGGGACGTCTATGGGTATCTGCTAGCATGCTAGCAACTTCCTTAAAACTACACGCAGAGACATGAAAACGGTATCCACAAGTTAATCTGACTCTGCGGAAGTAGATAAAGGGCCTCAGTACCAAAACACTGAAGTAACCCTTTAACAAAAGCTTTTTGTGGACTTCTCAGTTTCTTAACCTTTTCAACCATAAGGAAATATTTTGAAAATATCTTGAACCATTCTTAGAAAGGTATAATAAACACTATAATTGCAGCAATAAAAAATGCACTTTGTCTCTGCATTCCAACACCTTGTTAACCGTAATTTGGAATTCCATATTGGTTGTTGCTTCACTCAATCCATGGCTTAGCTCGTGTTTTATCCATGATCTGGTGGTGGATAGTCCTCAATACTTGTAGTCAGCATCTCCATCCACTGTACTCTCACTGTGACACTGTTCTGTTTGCATATGAGTTCTCAGAAGGCTGTACTGTACCCAGCAGGGCAATATCCAGCGTGGGGCCATCCACACTTCCCATTCTTAGGTGTACATTCTCCCCCCAGCCCGTCGTCTCTGCCTGGGTGATGTGGTTCTGGTGTGCTGCCTGGAGGCCATGTCCCTGGGGTAAGGTGCTGCAGACAACTCTGCCTCTACTGAGATAAAGAAAGAATATAGTCAGTCTGTCTCTTTGTGTCTGTGTGTGGTCACATCTCTGTCTACAGCCAGCAGGGTTTGACAGCTGTGAGGTCTGAGCCCAGCTGAGAGGCAGAGCTCCATCAGTAATACTATCAATAATGACGAAGTTGAGAAAATAATGACCAGTGACTAAGCCTTCAGGCCAGCTCCACACTAAGAAGCTTTCCAATGACTGCTACAGGTCTCTCAGACAGGGTGAACTGTTTTCAATTTTTTGTTTTTTTGTTTAAAAAGTAGTCCTTTTTCTATGCCAATGCAGCTGTAATATGCATGTCAAATCATACCAGGTTTACACGGGCTAGTTGTCCAATAGCAATATGCTACAAGTAGTATGTTACAGACAAATAAGAACATATAGATATTGACAATCTTTGTCTCATCTAATTGCATATTGTCAAAAATCACTCATTTGTTAGCTGTTATGACAGATAAAGCAGAGTGCAGTTAAATTACCTTCCTTCAGCTTCCAATTCAGGTAAACCATGATCTGTATCAACAGCAGAGTGACAGGCAGGAAGACCCCAAACCACAGCAGCCATCCAGGGACCTCCCTGAGAACCTCTCTTAGAAACAGCACCAAGCTGGACATACTGATGGTGGTAACTGGTGAGACTGAGGCCTTTGGCTCTGTGACACTGCTGTAGTAATACCACTGGTGATTTGGACTTTGTGCGGTTGTTTAAACAACCCTGTGATTACTAAGTGGATTTACTGCTGCCTAGTTAATAGTTTACCCAGCCCGCGACCTGTGCTAGGGGGCCAATCCAGACATGAGCCCCTGTTACCCTGTTCCGACATCATAAACATACAGACTCTCTGTCACTTTGGCTAGTTACCATTTCTCTGAGATAGTATGGGGTTTGATGGAAACATCTAGTCTATTGAAGCAGATATCTGAGAGATTTGAATTGGCCAAACAGATTTTGAGTGAAGCTGTTGAAAGGTTATCTGTGTGAATGTATATTGACTGGTTTGTTTAGTTTAGGATTGTGACACATTAGATTTGACTGGGCTATTATACTGACCTCTGAATGTATGGTTCTGGAAGTCTATACTTAATCAGAATACAATCGAAATCTGAATTGATCAAATCATTGCGATCTGTTTTACAAAAAATCCCTGAGGTGTTTTATTTTGTTCAATAATAGGATTTATAAGACTTCTTATTATAAACAGGCTATGTTACTCAACTTTCATTATTGGCACGATTAAGCACGGTTTCCTTTGAAACAGGCTTTACTCTCAACTGCGATAGTTCAGCTATCGAATACTGTCAATGTGCATTATGTGTTTCTTGAATAAGCATGCCCGAAAGTCCCCTGCTATGATTACAGAAGAGATTTACAACACTTCATGAGCAACTCTGAAACCAAAATACTCCCCCCAAGGGATTGTGTTTCATTTTCAAGGGTTCAAGATTACTACAAAATGTTCTGTTTAGAAAAAAGTTTGTTAGCTCCTTCATCTGGCCTAGTAATGTCCATTTGTTTGCCATTCAAGGTAAGGTTATTCAAATGAGCCATTGGGGTACCTCGAATAAAAAGCAATTTTCTCAATCATCTCCATGTCAGGCCATTTCTGAGGCTTTCTCTTGTTTTCGTAGACTCTTAGTGCCTTGTTCATTTGCATACTGTGGTATTTGAGAAATCCATAAAACACATCTTTGACCTGCCACAGTTTTATCTAATCAATCCATCGGCCCTAGAAACTCACGTCACTGTCTCAGCCATCAAACGGTGAGAGAGCCACTTTGACTCCGAATGACGAATACCAACCATCTGGATCAATGCATTGGAATGTATCCTTCTCCCTTTGATCATGAGCTTATTTAGGCTACCAAGACGCTTTGCCAGGCTTCGTGGTTTCATGGGGATTTCTGTAACAATTGCGGAATATGTTTTCTCCATCACTGGCTCATGTCCTGGAGAGGGACTTACTTAATATCACACACTGGTGCTTATTAAGGGCGTGCAGCGCTACAGTAGGCTTTTCAATGACATTCGGCATTGTATGTGGCTTTTCTATGTGTCCTAGATCTTGCTGCATTTTCATAGTAGTTAAAGAGAAATCACCATAGAATTTGATTATATCTCCACCTGTAACATGGCTTTAGACTGCACATAACCCCACAGCCCTTTATAGCTCAGAGAGAGAGAGAGAGAGAGAGAGAGAGATCCAACTACCTTCATAATGGAATCCGCCGCCTGTCTCTTACTTTGGCTACTCAGCCCTACTACTTCACTGGATTTAGTCACGACTGACATTTTCCACAGCTTGCTCGCGTCCCCATTACATAAGCACACGAACTGGGGGTTTTGAGTGGGTATCGTCGCTCTCTTGTTCGTGAGGGTTCATAGGCTTAAGTCGTGTGTTTTAGGCTGGGTTTTGAAGAGGGTAAGGGCCAGGGTGTGCTGCTTTTATATAAATATTATTCTAGGCCTCCACGGTGCTCTATAGTTCATAAGAATACAGTGCCACAAACTACTCAATGTTTGATTTTGCGTCTACTAACATGTCGTTAGTAGATTAACATTACGATTAACATTACGATTAACATTACGATTAATCAGTGATTCAAAACCCAACAAAGTTTTGCGAGCGCTAAAGATAGGCTGACTGTCGATGCTATTTTAAATATAGACTATTAGTCCTTAGCGATGGAGATGAAACGTTCAAATGCTGCCACAAAACATAAGCAACTCATCAGAGCACGTAATTACCTAGCTCCGACCCAGAGCAGACGTATTTAATTAGGCTGTCATGTTTAGACTTCCTCAGACTTTTAGTAGCTACTAAACCATGATTGATCCTCTGTTTGTAAGGGAGAGGCCACAGTAAGTGGATGTCTCTCCTACAGTGATCATGTCTGGGCCTACTGTCATTGCCTAAGCACCACACTTCTCACTCGAAGGGGGGGGGGGCATCGAAACGGGCATCATTCTGGATTCAGTCTATTGCCTGTCAATTGTATCGACACTCACTGGATGAGACATAAGGGTGGGGACTCTAAAAGTGTGATTAATCAAGGCTAAATTGGTCATTGGCGTTTTCATTACTTGTTGATGATGACAGTCACGGGCAGCATACTGTATAGTCGCCATATTTTCTCTCCTTGATAGATGAGCATATAACAGCCATCTGTATGCTTGTCATACTAGAAGAGCATTTCAATGCCTTTCTGCCGTTTTGTTATGTATCTATTCAGAGTTGCCAATGTGTTAAATGCCACTACGCTTCATTTGAGGACGGATGACAATTTTTTTTTTTGTCGCCATCACTCAGCATCAACCCAATCTCACTCATATTCCAGCTATTGACTCTGCTCCTCTGAAAAGATGGATTATAATGAAAACCCGTGTGTGAGTTGTCTGACCACTGTATTGTCCATAGTGAATGTAGGACTGCTGTCTACAGCAAGTCAGTACTGTAGGAAGTGGACCCACTACCTTTCGTTGATGGGATGACATGGTCTTAACCTTTCTCCTAAACCCGCTCCCTGACCAGCCCACCCACATGGATCTGCTGGAACGTATGAACAGATTGCTTTCTGTTTCTCGACACATCAATCAATCTCCGTTAATCCCATTCCACACCATGAAGCTCCTTCAAGGTTAAATCTTACATGCTACTACTATATGCATCATGTACTTGTTCCGTCCTGTACATTACACTAGATTTGGTATTTAATGGTTTGCATCTGCCCATTAGCGTTAGGAGAAGAGAGAGCAGCGCAATCATGGTTTGCTCTTCAAACACTGTTCCTCCACACCATTCTATGAGCTTGTTTGTTTTCCTGTAGTGCAATGTAAAGTCAACTGCTAATTCTTTTTCCAGTATGATCATACTCTGTATAAACTGAGCTATTACCATGTTCTACTATAGGCAGTGCAGCGGAGGACTGCAGAGCTGACAATGTGTTTGTGTTTACTAGAGCTTCTTGGAGACATTGTGATGAGGTGCGTCTGTCTGTGAGGAGCTGTTGGAGCCCAGGGTTGGCAGGGCTGGGAGTTGAGATTTGGTTCTATTTAGTAGGCTGCTCTTTTGCATTGAGCAGCGTGTTATTGCTGCAATTGTCATTATGGCATGTTTGAAACCGTTGTGGAAATGTGTGTTTCTGAACACAAGGATGAGCTGCCAGCTGCTTCAATAGGGTTCGAATGATGCACATCTTCCCATTCTATCAGCGTGCCTATTAGCCAGGCCCTTGAAAGGTTTTTTAGCATGACAAAAGGAGAACAAATATTAAGACATTAAACACATGCTCAAATTAATTCATTCTAGATATGTTTCTGTTCTGTCCATCAGCCCTGCTGGCTGGCTCTTTCATCTTTTTGGGCTCTCCTGATCTTTCCCAAGTGGAGCACAACCAGACACTTGACGATGACCGAATCTGACAAGGCTTTGAAAATCTAGGATAAATATTGGATTGGCGTTGTGGCGCAACAGGGGCAGGAATTGATTAGTAAAGGAATTTGCCTTAACTCTTTAACAGATGCATGTCATGGTTGTGGGTAGACTGCTCAATCCTGCCGCAATTCACAAAATAAGAGGGCTGCCAAAAAAAAGAAAATACTCTGACAAACCCATACAAGACAATATGAGCCAATCACAACTCCCTATCTGACGATCATAAATGCACATGTTTATTTGTTTATCTATTAGTAGCAGCATACTTCTGTATTACAGTTTGATTGTTCTGTTTTACCAGAGCCTGCAGCTCTCTACTACTCATAGTAGATAAGGAGGTAGTGTTTACAGAGGTTCTTGTGAGGTTGTACATCCATTTGAAAGGGAGCGAGGGATTCATTAGGGAGAAGTATCGTTAAAGTAGGCGTTCTTCTCTGCATCAGGTTTGAATAAAAGTGTTTTGACCTCTGCCCTCTCTGTATCACTCCTCACAGAGAGCCTTCTTACCTTGACGACGAGTGTGTGTGCATTTAAAAGAAAAACTGCTTTTCATTCTATAGAAGTTGCCAAGTGTATACAGCAGAATACATGGATGTAAAATACAGTATGTTAAAAATGAGCGTTAACAATGTTTTTGGTGTAGGACATACGGGATGGTGGGAAAGATTATAATTTCTTCCTTCTTTACTTAGGTTTTCAGTGAGAAACATCTTGGACCCTAACACTGGATGCTTGTCAAGCATAATTTATCGTTTTAGTATTCTGTTAATGGATTATGCCTCTGGGGGTGGGGCTATGCATTTCCCCACCTCTGTACACTGGTGTATGACTGACACATACAGACACCGTAGGCTATTCCCTCCCACGTGGGTTATGACAGATCTCTTCTTCTGTGATTCATCTTTCTGAATGTCATTATGTCACAATAATATATTCCACACATCATGCTATGTCAGTGAGGTAAATCTGTTCTTTCTAGGAGTTTCACAATATATTTGGTGAAAACACACTACTCTCATTTGTGGGAATTCGGATGAGTCAATCTCCCATTTGCCTGTAACAAAAAATGATGCGCATCATCAATATTCCTGTAGTGTATTGAGATGCGTGAGCAAACGAATCCCCGTTTGGATATATGCAAAGTGTATCCTGGTATGGGTAGTTTTGTTTCTGTTGGGTAACTATGGAAACTGTGCTGGTGTGTAAATGTGACAGAGGTCTAATCCTGTGGCGTGAATGACACATTTAGAGGAACCGTTTGTAGTGTAGGCTACAGAGGTGAACTGTCCAGGGGTGTAGTTGATAGCTTTTAGAATTCCACTGTTATGTAAGGGGAAGTGTTTGGAATAGTCATTCAGCTTTTAGACATCTGTGTTTTAGTGTGTACAGCCACTTGATCACCCAAACCTATCTACCATACTGAAATGGTTTCAGCCTCAGCCTCATGGAAAACAGGTCACTGTTGGCAGTACTACAAGCACAGTGCATACACTGAGTGGACAAAACCTAAAGAAAGCATTGAGTTGCACCCCCTTTTGCCCTTAGAATAGCCTCCATTCGTTGGGGTATGAGCTTTACAAGGTGTCAAAAGTGTTCCACAGGAATGCTGGCTCAATTTGACTCCAATGCTTCCCACATTTGTGTCAAGTTGGCTGGATGTCCTTTCGAGGGTGGACCATTCTTGATACACACTGGAAACTGTTGAGCATGGAAAAACCCAGCAGCGTTGCAGTTCTTGACACAAACCGGTGCGTCTGCCGCCTACTATCATACTCTTTTCAAAGGCACTTTACATATTTTGTCTTGCCCGTTCACCCTCTGAATGGCACACATACACAATCCATGTCTCAAATGTCTTACGGTTTAAAAATCCTTCTTTTAACCTGTCTCCTCAAATCAAATTGTATTGGCCGCATACACAGATTTAGCAGATGTTATTGCAGGTGTAGCAAAATTCTTGCCATGCTGCCGTGTCTGTCGGCGCCCCTTTATCTACACGGATTGAAGTGGATTTAACAAGTGACATCAATAAGGGATGATAGCTTTCACCTGGATTCACCTGCTCAGTCTGTCGAGGAAAGAGTGTTCCTAATGCTTTGTACACTCTGTTTACATTTTATCATACTAGAGTATGTACATACGGTTGTGTGGGTGCAGACTGTTCAGCAACTGTGATGATACTTTATGTACAAGCTGCTGGACAGAAATCTCCTCTCCGTTGAAAGAAAAACCCATTAGTGGGAAAGTGGAGGAGCGCACATCCTTTTTCTAACCCTAGGGAGAGACCAGTTTTTTTTGGCTCATAGAGGAAAACTCATATTTACTGTGCGTTTTTGCCCTCGTGAAATGATGACATGCTGAGAAATGCCAAGTCGTGGGCATGGAGAGAGATCCGGTCTGCCCGTTTTTTTGTTGTTGAGCATGTGTCAACTTAAAAACAACGTGACGTGAGAATTACAATCTCATCGTCTGACTTAAATGGATTTGATTGAGACTCGTGGCAGTCAGTTTTAATTTCATGTCCTAAGACACTGGAGGTTGTTTGACTGAAAATAAATGTTCAGATTTTGAAGGGAAATGAATCAAGGGCAGGGGTGTTATCACAACAGAAGTTGTCCAAAGGGAGCTGTTAACATACAGTCTGACTAACAGCACAAGTTATGCATAAACATGGCATATGCTGTGGATTTGGTAACATACAGCTTGACCTCAGTGTAATTGCTCTTCCTGACTCCCCATCTCTTCTTTTCTTTTCCAACAAAGCTTATTTCATACAGCTCTCTGTCTGTCTTCATACCTGGGACAGTGCTTTTGAGATAGAATGTGTTTTATTTACCAGCCTTTCTAAGTGCAGTGTAACATGAATTGAGAGAGCCGTGCACCAGACTGTATTTTTAACATAGCTTCAGTAGAGAACGTGGCTGTCACTGTGGGATTATTGAGGGAAATGGCGCCACCATTGATACACCATTACAGATGTATTGTTATGTGTAAAATCGTCCACATGCTTCCCAGCCGAAACCTGTTCAGAATAGTTGGTGCATATATTATGACATTTTGTTCGTTTTAGACTTCGGTAAGGGTTTTTTCGTTTGTTCGGCACATTTTATTTCTTGAGGCAAGCCGAAGTCTTTGAGAAACACTGCACCAAACATCTTAGTTAGATGTGAAATTGCACTACTAAGATCTCCTCTGACAAAATGTCAAAATGAATGACGGATTTCATGAGTTGTGTAAGAGTTCTCGTCCTCCTCTTCTGAGGAGTAGTATGAAGGATCGGAGGACCAATTTGCAGCATGGTAAGTGTTGATGGTGTAATATTTAATTAATCAAAACTGAACACTGAAATACAAAAAACAATAAAGTGAACGAACGAAAACCGAAACAGTCCTGTCTTGCGACATACACAAAGACAGAAAATAAACACCCACGAAACACAGGTGGAAAAAGGCTACCTAAGTATGATTCTGAGACAACTAACGACACCTGCCTCTGATTGAGAACCATACTGGGCCGAACACAGAAACCAACATAGAAAAACAAACAGACTGCCCACCTCAACTCACGCCCTGACCATATAAAATAAAGACAAAACAAAGGAACTAAGGTCAGAACGTGACAAGTTGTCTATTTTTTCGGAAGTGGCTGGCTACGGAGTCTCAAAATGGACAAACAGTACTATCTTGTTTTTCAAGGGAGTATGTGAGCACACTCGTTCTGTTCGCCAGCTGAACTGAAGCATGCTGACGCCTTTCGGCTCCGCGCTCTGTAATAGAGCTTTTAATGATGCCAAGATCAGTGGTTTTCAGAAGGTGATAAAGTACAGTACCAGTGAATGTTACGAGATGGAATGGAACTGACTTGAAAGTGAATAAAAACAGCTTTGTTATGCTTGTTACAAACTTAGCGCGTGTCGTAATGTAAATAATGTACAGTGAGCTCCAAATATTGGGACAGTGACCAATTTTTTGTTGTTGTTTTGGTTCTGTAGTCCAGCACTTTGGATTTGAAAATGATACAGTGACTATGAGGTTAAAGTGCAGACTGTCGGATTTAATTTTAGGGTATTTTATTTATTATATTGGGTGAACCGTTTTGAAATTACAGCACTTTACATTCATAGTCCCCCCCCATTTTTCAGGACCAAAAACATTCGGGCAAATTCACTTGTGTAATAAAGTAGTCAGATGTTTAGTATTTGGTCCCAAATGATCATTTGATCTTTTTTTTTTTTAATTTTACCCCTTTTTCTCCCCAATTTCGTAGTGTCCAATTGTTGTAGTAGCTACTATCTTGTCTCATCGCTACAACTCCCGTACGGGCTCGGGAGAGACGAAGGTTGAAAGTCATGCGTCCTCCGATACACAACCCAACCTAGCCGCACTGCTTCTTAACACAGTGCGCATCCAACCCGGAAGCCAGCCGCACCAATGCGTCGGAGGAAACACCGTGCACCTGGCAACCTTGGTTAGCGCGCACTGCGCCCGCCCCGCCACAGGAGTCGCTGGTGTGCGATGAGACAAGCCCGCCCTAACCCGGACGACGCTTGTCTGCAGTACAGCGCCCTTAACCACTGCGCCACCCGGGAGGCCGAAGAACACAATGATTACATCGAGCATGTGACTACAAACTTGTTGGATGCATTTGCTGTTTGTAGTCAAATGTTTAGTATTTGGTCCCATATTCCTAGAACACAATGATTACATCGAGCATGTGACTCTACAAACTTGTTGGATGCATTTGCTGTTTGTTTTGGTTGTGTTTCAGATTATTTTGTAAGAATATAATGTTTCTAAAGACTTCTACATTAATGTGGATGCTTCCATGATTACAGATAATCCTGAAGGAATCGTGAAAAAGGATGACTGAGAAAGTTTGAGGCATGTTATTGTAATGGTGAGAGGTTGGCATGTCTTGGGGGTATGATATTTGTGTGTCTGTAACTAAAACAAACAGCGAAGGCATCCAACAAATTTGTAGAGTCACAACCAAGATGTAATCTTTGCGTGCTAGAAATATGGGACCAAATACTAAACCTTTGACTACTTTAATACAGCTACAGTGGCAGGAAAATGTATTTGACCCCTTTGGAAATACCTGGATTTCTGCATAAATTGGTCATAAGATTTGGTCTGATCTTCATCTAGGTCACAACAATAGACACACAGTCTACTTAAACTAATAACACACAAACAATTATACGTTTTCATGTCTTCATTGAACACACCGTGTAAACATTCACTGTGCAGGGTGGGGAAAGTATGTGAACCCTTTTAATAACTGGTTGACCCTCCTTTGGCAGCAATAACCTCAACCAAACGTTTTCTGTAGTTGCGGATCAGACCTGCACAACGGTCAGGAGGAATTTTGGACCATTCCTCTTTACAAAACTGTTTCAGTTCAGCTGTATTCTTGGGATGTCTGGTGTGAACTACTCTTTTGAGGTCATGCCACAGCATCTCAATCGGGTTGAGGTCTTCTGTTTTTGATTTACTTCTGTGTTTTGGGTCATTGTCCTGTTGCATCACCCAACTTCTGTTGAGCTTCAATTGGCAAACATATAGCCTAACATTCTCCTGCAAAATGTCTTGATAAACTTGGGAATTCATTTTTCCGTCAATAGCCCCAAACCATCAAAGCAGCCCCAAACCATGATGCTCCCTCCACCATACTTTTCAGTTGGGATAAGGTTTTGATGTTGGTGTGCTGTGCCTTTTTTTTCTCCACACATAGTGTTGTGTGTTCCTTCCAAACATCTCAACTGTAGTTTCATCTGTCCTCTGAATTTTTTTCCAGTAGCGATGGGGAACATCCAGGTGCACTTTTGCGAACTTCAGACATGCAGCAGTGGCTTCTTCCGTGGTGTCCTCCCATGAACACCATTCTTGTTTAGTATTTTACATATCGTAGACTTGTCAACAGAGATGTTAGCATGTTCCAGAGATTTCTGTAAGTCTTTATCTCACACTCTAGGATTCTTCTTAACCTGATTGAGAATTCTGTGCTGTGCTCTTGCAGTCAATTTTGCAGGATGACAACTCCAAGGGAGAGTGGCAACAGTGTTGAACTTTCTCCATTTATAGACAATTTGTCTTACTGTGAACTGATGAGATATATTTTGTTCAAGGCATGGTTCACATCAGGCAATGCTTCTTGTGAATAGCAAACTCAAATTTTGTGAGCATTTCTTATAGGTCAAGGCAGCTCTAAGCAACATCTCCAATCTCATCTCATTGATTGGACTCCAAGTTAGCTGACTCCTGACTCTAATTAGCTTTTGTGAGAAGTCATTAGCCTAGGGGTTCACATACCTTTTCCAACCTACGCTGTGAAATGTTTAAATGATGTATTCAATATAGAGGGCTGTAATTTCTAAACGGTTCCCCCGATATGGAAATACCCTCAAATTAAATCTGACAGCCTGCACTTTAACCTCAGTCATTGTATCATTTTCAAATCCGAAGTGCTGAAGTACAGAACCAAAACAACAACAAAAATAGTTGTTTTTATTCGAACTGTCCAGCAAAACTGTTACTTTTTATTAAATGCTGATTTAGACGATTCTCTCACTGACTACCCCTCTACCTGACATCTAATGGCCTAACCCAGGCACAATCGGTCGTCAGGCTCTGTCTCAATATTTGACTTGAAATCATTATTAATCTGTCTGAAATGTCTAAATATCCTTTTGGGATTGTCAATTTAAAAGTTATGAGGTAATGTATTCACTGTGAATGTGGCATCACACTTTCTTGTGTAGATTTAAGGTCTTCCTAATTGGCAGCATGTTGTTGCTGCTTGATTAGCGTCAGGGATTAGGAGATTCCACCCTCTGTAGAAATGTGTTTTCCAAAGGGTATAGCATCCTGATAAATTAATCAGAATATGTAAATGTGTGCGAAGTTGATTTAGGATTACATTTTGTCCTGTGCTGAAATGACTGTATATTCTCTGAAAAATGAACCACATCCCCAGAACTCATTCTTCTGTACTACAGTATCCAGTGCCATGCATCCCATCCCATACTGGTCTATTGACAGGCTCCATCGTCAAAACATTACCATTGCTGTGTTGAGTGGCATGTATACTGTAAGTTGTACGTTGTACTCTATGCTTGTGCTTAATTAAAAAATAATTGGAATGTATATGTCCTGTATGTGCCCAAACAAGTTGATGAGCTGGCCTCATATGGGGCTCCAGACTCCACACACTACCCTCAACTAGCTCAAACCAAGTCTAAGAGAAGACACCAGTCAGTTACACCTTGGTATCATTGTCTTGTTTGGGTTGCAATCTCGTTGGTCTCTCAGCTGAATCCTACATGCAGAGGAGTGTAGTGGCCCTTCACTTGATGGGAATGACCTTTTCACCAAAACAGATGGTAATGAAGTCCCTACATCTATTTCCCCTGTCAGAACGTTTTGAATTCTACTTTTCTATTGGATGTTGATCTTGTACTGCTACTTGAAATGATCGGTGTGAAGTGGATGGGTTAGTATGTCAGTACTTTTCAAACATTTACCTGAATTGTGAACTACATTTGGATGCAGAGCTACAGTAGATTGGTGTTGCTATACCACAATACTGTGGGATAGTTTTTTTCTGCACTTTTTTGGGGGTGGGTTGGTGGGGCTTAAACAAAATGATTGTTTTTCTGACATTGTGGTTCTAGATTGATATCAACATGAATTCATTACTGTGATGTTAATGGAAACACCACTTTCTGGATGTCAGTGATTCACCGCTTGCTTGACATTTTGCCGTTTGTGAGTGTAAAATAACATCATCTGTTGCCTCCTCTGTCTATTGTTCTAATGATGGTATTTTCCCAGAGTGGTATCATCTCCAGGCTAGAAGCTTCCTTCCCTCTAGCGCCCACCACTCCATTTAAACCTCCTCTCTGAGCGCTTATCTATAACGTATAAACTCAGCGCGAAAGAGATCCTGTCACCTCCCGCTGTTCCCTCCCTCTTCTCATTGCTGTAGCTCAGACGTCAGTCTTAATGACTCCCAGGGCACTGGCAACCCGTCATTCAGGGCAGGTGGGGCAGGTTTGCGCCCCACATTTTTAGCAAAAAATAATAATTTTATTATTTTTGGGGGCTTGCCTGTTTTGCATGTTATTTTGGCATTAATACGTGTCACATATCAGTTTGCAAACAATGTCAAATATATATAATTGAGTTAATAAACCGCATACAAACATGGTCTCTTTTGTTTTCTTCAGTAAGGCAGCTCCAAAATGCAGGTGTTTCAGCCTAGCTCAGTGCTTTCTATGGTGATGGGGCAAGCCAGCAGAAAATACGGAGTGTTGTGCCGTGATTGGCTCAGTGTTCTGTCACTCATGGGGACACCACGTCACCGCCAAGTCTAAGGGTAGACCTTGAAAATTCTAGCTCCGTGGGTGCAGCCATAGAGTTACAATAGAAGTGCCCATCGAAGAAGACTCAAAGTCATTGGCCACAGCTAAAATGATGTCAAATCACGTTATGTACAGTAGCTTTGATTGGACTAATCATGTCAACATCATACTTTCAAAATCTTAGCTAGCAGTCATCATCATGAATCAAGTCGATAATCTACTGGCAATTCCATTTTAATCCTTGTCACATTAAGAGAAATAATTAAGAGAAATTATAGATAAAATGTATCGGTGATCATTGGACATAAACATTACACAACAAATTCAACAATGAGTGATTTGGAAGGAACCAGTGGCTAACTGTAAGGGGGTGGGAGATGAGCTATGACTGGGAAAATATGTTTTGAACTTTCATCCGACTCGGAATTGTAACTCAGCCTCTTTCTAGGCTATGACCTGAAGATCACTGACGTCATCAATGATTCAACTTTTATTTTTTTATTTTTTTTGTTCCCAGTTGTCTTGAAAGCACCATAAATCCAGAGAATGACAGACTTTGATGACAAAGTTTGATAACTAAATAGCTAAGAAAGTAATACTAAGTGTATGTTGTGTAGTAAGCTGTTAGTAGCCCATGTATCTCACCCTAATAAATTGGTCTGTTTTCACCTTAATTTTGCTTACTGTTCTGACTTGGTAGCCTATACATGTTTTAGAGAAATGTAATCATCGAATATTGTAAGAGCTTTGTCTGCTTATATGCCCCCTTTATTTATCATACTGTTCTGACATGGTGTATAGGGAGAACACTGTAAGAAAGGCCATGTTCTGAATTCTGTCGGTGTACTTTTCAAAAGTGCTGAACAAATAGTTATATTGACTACGTCCATCCTAGCTCGCTCGTTAATGTTTTAATCAAAATGATGTATTGCCTCATATCCGCTTGTTGTCCCCTTATGCCATAGTTTGTTCATCTCAATTGTCAGTAGAAACCACATCTGTTTAAGCAAGTCAGCCATATCAGCTACTTTTTTTAAGGCAGTAAATGAGGCTGAATGAACTGTTTTGCTGCCAGACAAGGCTCCGCTGATAGCCCGGTGTAGCAGTGGTATAGTGCAATTAATGTGTTGTATAGTGGCTTTGCTGGCATGCATCCCACTTTCTTTTTTTACATTTCTTGGCCCACCAAGATTTCCATGCTAAAATTGCCAAAATCTACTGCCAGGCCAGATTACTCTCCGTCACCAACAAAGGATTTAATTAGTGTATTGCCTGGTGAGACAAGGGGACAGCACAGCACACACCCCCCGGAGGTGAGGATTGCTTTAGGGTCTTCTCACTAGCCTCAATCAGTACTCTGCTTCATTCTGACTCAGTGTAAATATCCATCTTGTCAGATATCGTCCATCCAAAATCCATGCTCTTTGGTTTGTTGTTTTGAAGGGTGGCATTTTCATCCACAATTTAAAATGGATTTTCACATTGGTTGCAGACAATGATTATCCTCTTAGATTGGATTCAACCTATTGATACAGTAATTTATTTTCAACATTGTACATCTAATTAAAATGATCGGGGAAAGGTGCTCTGTAGTGTAATTAACTCACGGATCAAGGGAATCTAAGGCCACAGAGGACATTGGATCATGAGATCAACAATGTTCTTATTAGATGATGAGTCAGGCCAGATGGTTGAAAGACTAGGCATTAGGAGTGAGGGCTGGGAGGGCTGGGGGAATTGTAATTACTAAGATACTTCCTCTGAGCTTTCAGTTCAGGCGTCCTGAGAGACGGCTTCTCACAGCTGAGAGAGAGGAAGGGTTGATTTGTGTTATCTGTGTGTCAGTGCAGCCATGGTATTTCATGTGTGTATCAGAGCTCAATTCAATGGCTGTCTACGGTGGAGGACACTGATCTATATTGCCAAGAGAATCCCTTTTGTTCTGGCCTGACGTCACTTTAATAAGAATGCTGTACATCAGGGCTTCCTCAACTCGAAACTCTGCTATATATATAACCAATGCTATTCAATCTGACCCAAGTCATTATTGTGAAAACAAAGCAATGTTTTCTGTCTATACACAGTGAGCTCCAAAAGTGTTGGCACAGTGACACGTTTTGTTATTTTGACTCTGTACTCCAGCACTTTTCATTTGAAATGGTACAATTCTTATGGGGTTAAAGGGCAGACTGTCAGCTTTAATTTGCGGGTGTTTTCATCCATATCGGTTGAACCGTTCGGAAATTATAGCAAAGCCTTGAACTTCGGACCGAATAAGATGTCACTGGTGCCAGACACCTGGCTTCAATCATTTCTTTATTTTATGATGAACAGGTTTAGGACATTCAACTGGTGAGGAGCAGGAGGGGGAATATCAGTTTAGCTCATTTCCACTGCTTTCCTGCCTGCAGTCTGTAATATGCTTACATTCATAAAAATGCATGAAGCAAAATCTGTCACTCTTATTTTATGTAATGGGGAGATAAACATTTAAAAAATAAACCAGATTAATTGCCAATTAATCTACCATTTGTGTGTGTGATGGAGGGGCTGATACTGTCTATGGAGACTGAGGATGAATCGGGCAGCAGAGGGGCTTGGGCTTTGGCTCTGACGTAAGGTGTCCAGTGAGGATCAATCCTCCATATGTACATCAGGTTTAGGAACTACGAAGGGGAATCCCCACAGTGGGCAGCTATTCAGTTTCTGAGGGAATCCAATGTTACCCACTCAGAGATCCATTGGGCGTTTCTGACGTTAATGTTTGATTGTGTAGTGGTGTTAAAACCATTCTACTCTCTATTATGAATTTGACATCTTAGAACATCACATCAAACCGGTGATATTCAGCTGCAGCATGTACTGTACAGATCAATGTTGTGATTCAACATTAGGCAGATATGCACATCTTCAAATGTGTTAGTCGAGTTGATTTGCTTAAGCATTAAATCATACGGTGACTGCAGAACTTTACAATATCACCTGTTATCAGATTTTGTAATAAATCAATATCCATTATTTGTGGCCAAACCTAAGATGAGTTCAGATACCCTGAATGGTTGATAATGAATCTCATTGGTATTGTAACTGTGCCTGTTTTTCTCTTTTGATTAAATTCTTATTCCCATTTTTTTTAAATGCAATTTGATTAAATCTGCTCTGCCTCTTGCTCAAGTGGCGTGGGCTACAGTACATGGTGAAAGCAGAATGAAGATGGATACTAAAAACACCATCTGGGCAAAGAATCCTCCATTTGCGTTATCCTGGCATTGTGATGGGAAGGTCATTTTTTATTTTTTTTTTGCAAACATTTCCAACAGAGAAACTTGTAATGAACAGAAATGAATTTACCAGAAAGGTTAGCTGAAAAATATTGCATTAATACACATAGCTGAGCCGTGAAGCTTTTAATGTGACAGTTGTTGAAATGTGTTGAAACTGAAAGCAGATATCACATCTGTCTTCCACTGGAGGAGTTGAGGATTGCAACTGGAATAATCCCTGGGGAATTCTCATGTGGTGAATCTCATCAGAGAAAGATGGCTGGTTGGGAAACAGCTTCACCATATTCAACAAAACAATAATTCCATTCCATACTGTCACCGTAGAGAAGCCCTATATAGATGTAGGATCTTAATTTGATCACCCTGTTGCAGGAGGACTTTTGAGGTTTAAAAAAAGATTCTGAAGTTTTTAATTTCCGCTTTGAAATTTCAGCTTGATTTTTTCCCTCATGAAAAATGTATCAACTCCCACAAAAATATCCATAAACGTAATAATTCACATTTCCTGATTCTGCAGGTTTTCTGCACATTTTTTTTCCTACTGTAGTAGCAAACTGGCTCAGATTAAAATCCTACATCTGTATGTAACCTTGTGATGCTTTGTAGTGTCCATTATCTAAGTGTTGCCCCTCACTTTAGTT
The DNA here is from genome assembly GCF_018296145.1 of Oncorhynchus tshawytscha. Classification (NCBI taxonomy): domain Eukaryota; kingdom Metazoa; phylum Chordata; class Actinopteri; order Salmoniformes; family Salmonidae; genus Oncorhynchus; species Oncorhynchus tshawytscha. Next base: position 14,785,305 of record NC_056446.1, on the reverse strand, counting down.
TTACATTGTTTACGTATATGAAAGGTCGGGCTGTCAGGATGTCTGTTAGAGCTGTTCTGTACCCTGCTCCACTGCTCACACCTGCCTGTTCCTGGATCACAGCACACTCAGTACTCTCCATTACCCAACACACTGTACAGACCATGAATAAGGTACCACCGTTTTTACTAACTGTACCTGAATATCATGTAACCATCTTTGAGGAGATAGAAAATGTCTCAGAACGACCGTAATAATAACCACCTTAGAGATTATATCAAACATTGGTGGAGAATTGTGCTACCAGAGACAAGGAAAATGTTGAGGCTCAGGTTGCCATGGGGATATAGTCTCTCCAGCTCTCACAAGGAAATCAGTGCTTTTTTTTCACAACAGTCCTTCCCCTTTTCAGACACATGGCCTGGCTTTACTGTGGTGAAGATCCACAGCTCTGTCTGTAGGTCTAGCGCTTCTATGGAATCAGTTGCTGCTGTTTTATTACTTGTCTACGTGTTATAATGAGTGGGAGGACGAGTGTCTCTCTGCATTCCGGGAAGCCTTGGTTTATTATTCACAATGTAAAATGTAGTCCGTCATCTGAATGTAACGGCAACAACAGCATCACCGCTAGGTTACTCTCCCTAGTCCATATTTCCTGTTTGATAGGTGCAATGTTTTGTTTTTTTCTAAATTCCTATCTTCTTATTGTAACCTTATTACGCCCCAGCCAGAGGGTTGGTGTAACGGCTTTCGATGGTGGAAGGAAGAGTGGACCAAAGCGCAGGGTGGAAAATAACACCCCACAAAACCCAAACAGAACATCACAACTTATATATGATCCCCAATCAGTGACAACGATAGACAGCTGCCTCTGATTGGGAACCACACTTGGCAAAACCAACAAAGAAATTGAAAAAATAGACATTCTCACCCGAGTCACACCCTGACCTAACCAAACATAGAGAATAAATAAGGATCTCAAAGGTCAGGGCGTGACAGTTGGTTGATAAGGGAAGTCTACCAGCCTCCCCATGTTTAGCTTGTCGTCTGTGATTTGGCATATGGGAGAGAAGGGCACAAAGTGACAACTAAATCGTTCAAATTATAAACCACTTAGAAAGCTGTTATTCAATGTGCCTATGCTTGGTAAGTGTATCTACAAGCCTAGGAAGTTTTTCTTGAATCGATAAATACTTTTTTTTATTGACAGGTTTTTTTCCAGGCCAAATTCTCTTTTGTGATTATTGACCTGTGGAACAGTCCCTCTGTATCTAATCATAATATAGTATGTCCCTTTTTATCAGTAAGAAGAGGTCTTTTGATTGGTATGGTTGACGATGATAATAATTATTGTTGTATTTTCTCAAGACCTAAAATTCTATGGTATTTCGACACATTTACATAATGGTATAAAATGTCCCTTCTTTACATCAGGTTTGCCAGTACTTAACTATATAGTCTTAACTATATAATACCTTAGGAAAATTAAACTTTAATTGTGGCTAATTTGGCAATAAAAATATATTTTGTGCGTTTTCTTCCAAATATCAGTTTCAAATCAATTTTTTTGTGTGTTTTTTACCATTTGAAGACCATGTAACATTTAACCCCGCAGCCTGTTACAATTAACCGCACCTAATTAACCCCACCCAATTAACCCCACCTAATTAACCCCACCTAATTTATTGTAAAATTAATTGTAATGTTTTGACTTTTATTTTATTAGAATTTTATTTAACCTTTAACTATAGACAAGACAGTTAAGAACAAATTCTTATTTACAATGACGGCCTACTCCGGCCAAACCCGGTCGACGCTGTGCCAATTGTGCGCCGCTCTAAGGGACTCCCAATCATGGCCGGATGTGATACAGCCTGGATTCGAACCAGGGATTGTAGTGACTAGGATGCAGTGCCTTAGACCGTTGCGCCACTCTGGAGCCCAAGACTCATGACTTACGCCACTTTCGGTTGAGTTGTAAACTACTGGTATGTCCTAGAAACGTAGTTGATGTGTAATGGTAGCTGAGATATGTATATTATTAATCTGACTCAAATCATCTTTTCATAAATAAGCAAAAGACTGAAAGTGTTACTTTGTGCCCAAGTCTCCTCTATGAGCAGCCTATATGTGGCCTGACAGACATTTTTTTATCACACTCTCTCATTCTCTATAACCAGTGTTCAATCCAGCCAGCAAGGGAGAGGACGGCTGGGGCTGAGCAGTGTGGCCTAAAAAGGATATATTTCGCTATTCGTTCAAGTAGTGTTACAAAATAAATATTTATCCAGGCCACGCCGTTCCTCATATTAAAAAGAACTAAATGAAACTTCTATTCATGTTGTTTAACTTTGGATGTGTGTGCTCATATGTGCTATATTTAATGGACGGTACAGTCCTGTTCTGTTTCTTCTCAAATGTGTTTTGGAATGTCTTCATTACTGTGAGGAACAGCAGAGGGATACTTAATATTACCATTATGTTCAAGTACAAGAAAGTATTGCACAGTTCAGAGCTATTGTGCTTTAAGGAGGTCCAGTTCTTTACAGCTCTCATCCTTGGCTTGCACTGTGTTGCCTGTCTTGTGGATGTGGACTGTATTTTATTCAGTGGTAGTGCTGTAGGCATGATACTGTACCAAACGTAGTTTCATAGCTGTTTCTTTTTTTTGTCTAAAATGTCGTGTGACATTTTATAGATTGCCTCATGTCACATCCGCCCCTTTTGAGTTGAATAACAGACTCATGACAGAAAGGGTGTGTGTTAGGGTGTGTTAGGGTGTGTGTGTGTGTGTGTGTGTGTGTGTGTGTGTTAGGGTGTGCTTTCACATGTGTGTCTCTCTTAGTGTGTGTTTGTGTTGAGACCGTATGTTATCAAAAACCCAGCACGTTTCTGGCGTACGTTTTACAAGTGGGGCTTCGACCTTCGAGAGGGGACAAACGAAGTGGACTAGTTGCCTTTCTATCATCCACTTTACGATGAATGCCCGATGGCAGGATTAAGAGTGCATTTCAATTAAAGGTTTTGGTTTTGGGGGTGACTAGAGAGATATACCTGCTGGAGCGTGTGCTACATTTGGGAGATGCTATGGTGACCAGCGAGCTGAGATAAGGGGGGACTTTACCTAGCAGGGTCTTGTAGATGACATGGAGCCAGTGGGTTTGGCGACGAGTATGAAGCGAGGGCCAGCCAACGAGAGCGTACAGGTCGCAATGGTGGCTAGTATATGGGGCTTTGGTGACAAAACGGATTGCACGGTGATAGACTGCATCCAATTTGTTGAGTAGGGTATTGGAGGCTATTTTGTAAATGACATCGCCAAAGTCGAGGATTGGTAGGATGGTCAGTTTTACAAGGGTATGTTTGGCAGCATGAGTGAAGGATGCTTTGTTGCAAAATAGGAAGCCAATTCTAGATTTAACTTTGGATTGGAGATGTTTGATATGGGTCTGGAAGGAGAGTTTACAGTCTAACCAGACACCTAAGTATTTGTAGTTGTCCACGTATTCTAAGTCAGAGCCGTCCAGAGAAGTGATGTTGGACAGGCGGGTAGGTGCAGGTAGCGATCGGTTGAAGAGCATGCATTTAGTTTTACTTGTATTTAAGAGCAATTGGAGGCCACGGAAGGAGAGTTGTATGGCATTGAAGCTTGCCTGGAGGGTTGTTAACACAGTGTCCAAAGAAGGGCCGGAAGTATACAGAATGGTGTCGTCTGCGTAGAGGTGGATCAGAGACTCACCAGCAGCAAGAGCGACCTCATTGATGTATACAGGGAAGAGAGTCGGTCCAAGAATTGAACCCTGTGGCACTCCCATAGAGACTGCCAGAGGTCCGGACAGCAGACCCTCCGATTTGACACACTGAACTCTATCAGAGAAGTAGTTGGTGAACCAGGCGAGGCAATCATTTGAGAAACCAAGGCTGTCGAGTCTGCCGATGAGGATGTGGTGATTGACAGAGTCGAAAGCCTTGGCCAGATCAATGAATACGGCTGCACAGTAATGTTTCTTATCGATGGCGGTTAAGATATCGTTTAGGACCTTGAGCGTGGCTGAGGTGCACCCATGACCAGCTCTGAAACCAGATTGCATAGCAGAGAAGGTATGGTGAGATTCGAAATGGTCGCTAATCTGTTTGTTGACTTGGCTTTCGAAGACCTTAGAAAGGCACGGTAGGATAGATATAGGTCTGTAGCAGTTTGGGTCAAGAGTGTCCCCCCCTTTGAAGAGGGGGATGACCGCAGCTGCTTTCCAATCTTTGGGAATCTCAGACGACACGAAAGAGAGGTTGAACAGGCTAGTAATTGGGGTGGCAACAATTTCGGCAGATAATTTTAGAAAGAAAGGGTCCAGATTGTCTAGCCCGGCTGATTTGTAGGGGTCCAGATTTTGCAGCTCTTTCAGAACATCAGCTGAATGGATTTGGGAGATGGAGAAATGGGGAAGGCTTGGGCGAGTTGCTGTTGGGGGTGCAGTGCTGTTGACCGGGGTAGGAGTAGCCAGGTGGAAAGCATGGCCAGCCGTAGAAAAATGCTTATTGAAATTCTCAATTATGGTGGATTTATCAGTGGTGACAGTGTTTCCTATCTTCAGTGCAGTGGGCAGCTGGGAGGAGGTGTTCTTATTCTCCATGGACTTTACAGTGTCCCAGAACTTTTTGAGTTAGTGTTGCAGGAAGCAAATTTCTGCTTGAAAAAGCTAGCCTTGGCTTTTCTAACTGCCTGTGTATAATGGTTTCTAGCTTCCCTGAACAGCTGCATATCACGGGGCTGTTCGATGCTAATGCAGAACGCCATAGGATGTTTTTGTGTTGGTTAAGGGCAGTCAGGTCTGGGGAGAACCAAGGGCTATATCTGTTCCTGGTTCTAAATTTCTTGAATGGGGCATGTTTATTTAAGATGGTTAGGAAGGCATTTAAAAAAAATATCCAGGCATCCTCTACTGACGGGATGAGATCAATATCCTTCCAGGATACCCCGGCCAGGTCGATTAGAAAGGCCTGCTCGCAGAAGTGTTTCAGGGAGCGTTTTACAGTGATGAGTGGAGGTCGTTTGACCGCTGACCCATTACAGATGCAGGCAATGAGGCAGTGATCGCTGAGATCTTGGTTGAAGACAGCAGAGGTGTATTTAGAGGGGAAGTTGGTTAGGATGATATCTATGAGGGTGCCCGTGTTTGAGGCTTTGGGGAGGTACCTGGTAGGTTCATTGATCATTTGTGTGAGATTGAGGGCATCAAGTTTAGATTGTAGGATGGCTGGGGTGTTAAGCATGTTCCAGTTTAGGTCGCCTAGCAGCACAAACTCTGAAGATAGATGGGGGGCAATCAGTTCACATATGGTGTCCAGAGCACAGCTGGGGGCAGAGGGTGGTCTATAGCAGGCGGCAACGGTGAGAGACTTGTTTTTAGAGAGGTGAATTTTTAAAAGTAGAAGTTCAAATTGTTTGGGTACAGACCTGGATAGTAGGACAGAACTCTGCAGGCTATCTTTGCAGTAGATTGCAACACCGCCCCCTTTGGCAGTTCTATCTTGTCTGAAAATGTTGTAGTTTGGAATTAAAATTTCTGAATTTTTGGTGGTCTTCCTAAGCCAGGATTCAGACACAGCTAGAACATACGGGTTGGCAGAGTGTGCTAAAGCAGTGAATAGAACAAACTTAGGGAGGAGGCTTCTAATGTTAACATACATGAAACCAAGGCTATTACGGTTACAGAAGTTGTCAAAAGAGAGCGCCTGGGGAATAGGAGTGGAGCTAGGCACTGCAGGGCCTGGATTCACCTCTACATCGCCAGAGGAACATAGGAGGAGTAGAATAAGGGTACGGCTAAAAGCTATGAGAATTGGTCATCTAGAACGTCTGGAACATAGAGTAAAAGGAGGTTTCTGGGGGCGGTAAAATAGCATCAAGGTATAATGTACAGACAAAGGTATGGTAGTATGTGAATACAGTGGAGGTAAACCTAGGTATTGAGTGATGAAGAGAGAGATATTGTCTCTAGAAACATCATTGAAACCAGGAGATGTCATTGCATGTGTGGGTGGTAGAACTAATAGGCTGGATAAGGTATAGTGAGCAGGACTAGAGGCTCTACAGTGAAATAAGCCAATAAACACTAACCAGAACAGCAATGGACAAGACATATTGACATTAAGGAGAGGCATGCTTAGTCGAGTGATCAAAAGGGTCCAGTGAGTGGAGAGGTTGGTTTTTTGGTCACGGCGATTTAGACAGCTAGCCAGGCCATCGGTAGCAAGCTAGCATAGGATGGAGGTTTGTCGTTAGCCACCTCTCACCTCCGTCAGTAGATTAGTGGGGTTCCGTGTGGTAGAGGGGATTAATCCAAATCACACAACAACAACAAAAATAAAAACAATAGATATAGTTATAGAGGCCCAAGAAGAAAACATAATAATAATAAAAATAAATAAATTGTCCGATTGTCTATTCAGATAGCAGCCGGTAAGACAGCTAACGGTTAGCAGGCCGCAGATGGGCGTTCAGGTAACGTCGCGACGGAGGAGCCAGCCGGATCTCCTTCGGGTAGATAACGTCGGCAGTCCAGTTGTGAAGGCCCGGTGGGGCTCCGCGTAGGCAGTAAAACGGGTCCGGATAGGTGACTGCAGCCCAGGAGTGATTGATGGAACTCAGGAGTGATTGACAGAGCTGGCTAGCTCCGGAATAATTGATGTTTGCTCCGGAATCGACGAAGGCCGATAGTCACACGGATAGCAGCTAGCTAGCTGTGAGATCCGGGTATGAATGTCCAGAGAGCAGTCGAAATCCAGGGACATGGAGAGAAAATTTGGTCCGGTATGTTCCATTCCGAGCCGCGCTGCGCCGTACAGAACTGGCGATAGATTTTCGAGCTAAAGGATAGCTGATGACCACAAACCATGGTTAGCTGAATACTAACGATTTGCCAGTAAAGAAGCTAACTAGCTTCTGAACTAGCTTCTGATTAGCTTCTGGATTAGCTTCTGGCTAGTTTCAGGCTAGCTTCTTGGAGTTTCTGGCTAGCTTCTTGGAGGATTACAGATTTGAGGTAAATAATACTTTTTTATAAATATAAATTGGTGAGGCGGGTTGCAGGAGAGTGTTTTGAAGATGAGTTGATGGAAAATAAAAATAAAATGTATATAAAAAAGTTGTAAATATATATATACAGGACACGACAAGACGAGGACAAAAGACGTCTGAACTGCTATGCCACCTTGGAGTTGATAGTTGACACTTGACTCTGTTAGAATTAGAATTATACATGATGTAAGAAGGGATATATAAATACATTTGATTTGATTTACTAACTGACAACGTTGTTTTATGAGTGGACAAAAACTGTGGACTTAACCTTGATGCACCCAGACACTTTAAAGCAACTTGTAAGAGTTTTACTTTCACCCCAAGAAAACAACTACATTAATACAGCATTATACACGCTCAAGGTAAACAAACAGAAAACACAGTGTAGCTATCCTTCAAGGTCAAATGAGAATTTGTCTGGTAAAATTGGAATTGTTCTCCTTTCCCCATCTTTTCCAGAAACGCATATGAACATGTATTTGTGTTTCACTGATGGATTCAGTATATGAGATAGGGTACCCACACTGTGGCAGACCCTCCTTTGTACATTTTTATTGAATGGCAAACAGTCTCTTTCTGAGTAAATCGTTGTATTCCCTGGCTTGTGCACATAAATCATTCATTTGACCTGGAAACATCCATTGAAATATGAATGGCATTATTACACACAGCTGAATGAATAAAGGAGAGAGGACTGTTGTAAAGCTGCCAAGGCCACCAGTGGGAGGTTTCAGCTAAACTGTGCTCTTTAACAACAATTCAAACTGTTTAATGATGTGTTGTGTATGTAAATGGATGTAGAGGCCAATTAATTCTATGGTTTAAAAGCTCCCTTTATTTTCTCAAGCACTCCTCTAACAGTCAATGAACGACAGTGTTAACTCATGATTATGTAGCCGACTGTATGTAAATAGTTGAAATGAGGACATTTGCATTGAGGGCATAAATGAGGGATTTATTATGCAGTACTAGTTACTAAATGTTTGTTTAACATTAGTGTACCAAGGGTCTAGTGTGTGAGATATTCAGGGTCATATCTTAGGGTGCTTGCAAGTCAGTGGAGGCTCCTCGGAGGAGGAAGGGGAGGACCATCCTCATCAGTGAATTTCATAAATATAGTGAAACCTTAAAGTTGTCCTTTTTAGATAAAACTATACACAATATATGTACAGTGTGGCAAAAAAGTATTTAGTCAGCCACCAATTGTGCAAGTTCTCCCACTTAATAAGTATTTGGTCACCTACAAACAAGCAAGATTTCTGGCTCTCACAGACCTGTAACTTCTTCTTTAAGAGGCTCCTCTGTCCTCCACTCGTTACCTGTATTAATGGCACCTGTTTGAACTTGTTATCAGTATAAAAGACACCTGTCCACAACCTCAAACAGTCACACTCCAAACTCCACTATGGCCAAGACCAAAGAGCTGTCAAAGGACACCAGAAACAAAATTGTAGACCTGCACCAAGCTGGAAAACTAAATCTGCAATAGGTAAGCAGCTTGGTTTGAAGAAATCAACTGTGGGAGCAATTATTAGGGAATGGAAGACATGCAAGACCACTGATAATCTCCCTCGATCTGGGGCTCCACGCAAGCTCTCACCCGTGGGGTCAAAATAATCACAAGAACGGTGAGCAAAAATCCCAGAACCACACGGGGGGACCTAGTGAATGACCTGCAGAGAGCTGGGACCAAAGTAACAAAGCCTACCATCAGTAACACACTACGCCGCCAGGGACTCAAATCCTGCAGTGCCAGACGTGTCCCCCTGCTTAAGCCAGTACATGTCCAGGCCCGTCTGAAGTTTGCTAGAGAGCATTTGGATGATCCAGAAGAAGATTGGGAGAATGTCATATGGTCAGATGAAACCAAAATAGAACTTCTTGGTAAAAAGTCAACTCGTCGTGTTTGGAGGACAAAGAATGCTGAGTTGCATCCAAAGAACACCATACCTACTGTGAAGCATGGGGGTTGAAACATCATGCTTTGGGGCTGTTTTTCTGCAAAGGGACCAGGACGACTGATCCGTGTAAAGGAAAGAATAAATGGGGCCATGTATCGTGAGATTTTGAGTGAAAACATCCTTCCATCAGCAAGGGCATTGAATATGAAACGTGGCTGGGTCTTTCAGCATGACAATGATCCCAAACACACCGCCCGGGCAACGAAGGAGTGGCTAGCCAGTCTCCAGATCTCAACCCCATAGAAAATCTTTGGAGGGAGTTGAAAGTCTGTGTTGCCCAGCAACAGCCCCCAAACATCACTGCTCTAGAGGAGATCTGCATTGGAGGAATGGGCCAAAATACCAGCAACAGTGTGTGAAGACTTACAGAAAACGTTTGACCTCTGTCATTGCCAACAAAGGGTGTATAACAAAGTATTGCGATAAACTTTTGTTATTGACCAAATACTTATTTTCCACCATAATTTGCAAATAAATTCATTAAAAAACCTACAGTGTGATTTTCTGGATTTTTTTTTCTCATTTTGTCTGTCATAGTTGAAGTGTACCTATGATGAAAATGACAGGCCTCTCTCATTATTTTAAGTGGGAGAACTTGCACAATTGGTGGCTGACTAAATACTTTTTTGCCCCACTGTACATGTGACCAAATATTTGATTAATGAAGGTCTACACTAGCCTCAACAACACTCTGTAGGGTAGCACCATGGTGTAGCTGGCGGACAACTAGTTTTCGTCCTCCTCTGGGTACATTGACTCTAATGCAAAACCTAGGAGGCTCGTGGTTCTCACCCTCTTCCATAGACTTACACAGTAATTATGACAACTTCCAGAGGACATCCTCCAACCTATCAGAGGTCTTGCAGCATGAACTTACATGTTGTCCACCCAATATGTTGACTAGGATGTTAATATGGGGATGACAATGTGGTCTGCAGTTATGACAAGGTTTGGCTTGGAAAGGTTTTTGTGCCTGGTCACAGAAAGCTGATGTGTTGTGCACTGAAGTCCACAAGCAAAGGGAAAAGGTGAGAGGATGAGAGCGTGTAGATACGAGAAGGAATACGAAGGTATCATGCTGTTTGTATGTGGCTGCTATGAAAGTGAACTGCGTTTGCGTGTGATCAGGGGTGTATTCATCCTGCCGATTCTGTTGAAAAACGTTTCTTAAAGTGAAGCAAACGGAACAAAATGGGAATAAACATACCTAAATTTGTCCAATAGAAACTCTCGTTTGCAACTGCTGGACTAATGATTACATCCTTGATCAGCTAGATACAGGCAAGATTGTAAGGTGGTATTGAATGTGTCAATGTTTGTCACCTTGGTTACTCAAATTTCAACATTGTAAATTTCATTCATAGGCTAGGTTGTAGCAACATGATGGGAATTGGGAACATTTTAGTACCAGGTGGTAGCCTAAACCAATGTTACATTGAGCTGGGTGAATGTGAATGACAGTCACCCAATATGCTGTAATAGAAATAAGGCCATGCTCATAAAAATAATAATAATAATTGGCCTCCCATATCTTAAACGGCACCGACCGCCACTGTTGCAAGTGATTGTGTTTTGCTCTATACTCAACGAATGAGAGGGATCTGAGTCTTTCTGTGAGTAATTCAGAGATTTTACTGTGAAAGAAAGTGTACAACAAGGACCACTCAGGCTGATTGGCGTCTGGTTTATCCTTGAGGGCAGTAGAAGATTTATGTATAGGCAACATTGGCAGCCGCCAGTGGCGGCGCGGGGCGCCCGCACAAAAACTTTTAGAATGGTGACATTTGCGTGATCGGTTTTCTATCGCTCATTTGCACATCACGTCAATAATATCATGTCACCGTGTGGGACTGTGGGGCAATTAACCTTGTCGGAGTGGGCTAGGCAAGCAACTGCCTGGGAAGGTCTCCCACTCAGAAGTACGAGATGGGGAGGGGGGCGGGGGTAGGTTGACCTCAGACTTCCCCACTGGAAGCCCGAGGTAGGGGGAGCGGGGGAATCTATCAAATAGCACACCTCTAACTTTGTACAGTACTAATGCAATTAGTCAAATCAGTCACACTACGAAATGCCACCAAATACATCGCAATTCATTCATAATACTGTGAATATATAGTTTCACAGACATATTGTTGCATTTTTTTTCGGTTTCTGCGAAATCGTTAAGAACCATATAAAACCAGTCTGCACACTACCAAGGTGAACTGGTTTAGTCTTGACTCTTGGTTGACAGTGTTGGGGGATGGGTAATGTGTTGATTTGGCACTCGAGCATCAGTACGTGTTTCCATTTGTCTTTGTTAATTATTTTTGATATTTATGAGTATTTTGTATATATATTTTTATATTTATATAGTTTTAAATGTTATGATTATTCATTTGTGTTCCAAATGTCTGACAAAAAATTACAGTTAGTGCAGAATGGGGCTTTTTGGGGGGCCTGAAGGGGGCGGTTCACCCAGGGAGCTATACAAGCTAGAACTGCCACTGCTTGAGGGATAACTGCTTTCAAAGTGGACAAATTATGCCAATCAGTAAGAACAATAGAAGACTTACTGTGAGAGCCCTGTCAGGCCTTTCTCTCTAGCTGTTCACAAATAGTTTCACAATTATGTCCATCATGATCAGACACTTTCAAGTGTCTACCTTTCTCAGCCACTTAAATGGGACTGAAAATAGTAGTGTAATTTCTACTATACAAAACAACTATTTCTAAATGGAACTCAAATCGTCCCTCTTCAATCAGGATCCAACATTTCAAGAGAAGAGAAGAAAATGTCTTGCCTCATTCATCTTGTTTTAGCAACCTGTCTTGGTTCCCAAATGACTAAAAACACACCTGTACTAGCCAGGCCTGTGTTTGAATGAGGGAATGAGGTTAACCAATCAGACCTCTGAAGCGCTCTGTGTTGACGTGTACAGTAAAGCCTTTTTCTTTAATAAGGAAAATGAACAGAATGACCGGGAGTGATGATGGCAAGGAATGGAGGAGGAAAAGGTGTAGCTGGAACGAGATGCTCTGGGTGCCCTTCAGTATCTCTCCAAGCAGAAGTCATTTAATTGGCTGATTTTTAGAGGGATTGCTGGGGGTGAGTCAGAGCATGGCTCCCATTTTTGGTTAGATGTGTGGGCAGATGATGCAAGCACAGTCCTGGTAGGATTTTTGAAGAAGGGAGTGGGCCTTCGCTTAAACTCTCCCCGTACATGACTCTGGTACTCGATGGCCAAGCAACGCAGCAGGCCTCAGCGGATGTCGTTACCTTCATATAATGGGCTGGTGTTGGTATTGGACCACCTTTTCACAGGCCCAATTAAATGTCTGAGTTGTTCCACGTCTAAAAACCCACGCTGAAACGATAATGTATCACTTGAAATAAATGACTAGATGCAGAATGCCGGCGCAAATGTTTCTGCCAATAGACATGCTCTTTGACGCTACTCTTGAATACTGCAGGACACTTCATATTTGCTCAGCCATCCATTTCTCCACATATTCTCTCTCGGCTGTGTCTGCATGTCATTTATTAATAAGCATGTGGAGTGTGAGTAGTTGGGCAATGAGGTCTTTCCTCTTGAATGAACAACAATCACTGTCTCCCTCGCTGTATGAATCCCAGCAGTATACTGTACTAAAAGCCCATTTTGTCTTCCCAGCAAAAACCAAACCCTAAATACCTAAGATACAATGATATTTCATTTAAACAAGTGAGCATCACACTCATTTCACAGATAGTGTAGTAGACAATGTTACCATCACACGCTGTGCAAACTGAGGTCTGAGCGTACAATGGTATGTGATGGGGGCTGACTAAGTGAGAGCTGCTCAGAGCTTGAACAGCTTCCCTGTTCCAGACGCTACCCACACAACCCCTCTTTACTAGTTATCACAGCGCTTTCATTTCCCAGAAGGCTTGGAGGGAGCTGTGGTCTGCCCTAATAAGCTGCTTGGAGGATATTCAGGATAAAGATGCATCCTCTCTTTCTCATAGTGACATTGGCAACTGCATTAATTTCTTTCTTACAGACACACTAGAGCTAATTTGTACCTGGTTAGAATCCTATTTCTGCATTCCATATTCCATGCAGTAGGGAGTGGAGCAGTATTGGCATGTGCCCTGACCTTCTAAACAAATGTCAAACCTTTCAAACGTTCACTGGATGACTGCCATATGTGGCAAATGTTACACAAAACAAATATGTCAAACCTTTTACCACTAATATAAAATGAAAAGAAAGACAAAAGTTTTGTTACATTCCTAACTAGGTTTATTTACATATCTACCCTTCCATCCTCGTTAATCGCATCCATTATTTGATGCAGATAAAGACAATGCCAGATGACATTTTTATACTGTTTGAATGTACCACAACTACTTTAACTCCATCTCCATTTCATCCTAATTCAAAAGATGACATGAAAGCCGACAGGCACAGAAATATACATCGTTTTACACCAACATGATTGACTTGATGTTTTAAGTGTTGAAAGTTTAGAAGCTCACAGTGAGCAGCTATTTCCAGAACATATGTACCCATTACGTCAAAAAAGCTGACGGGGAGTGAAGATGGGGAATGTAAACAGATATGTCTACATACTGTACCTTTGTTGCTGTGAACAATACAGACTGGAATATCTCTGAATCATTCATGTTACCCACTCACTGTGCAACACCTATCAGCAGGGGCTGTTGAAACAAGTTTCATCAAGTTCATGACGGGACACACTTTACACCCTCAGATAGAAGTGACATCACACAGTTTATGCCCTGCCTTGTCACTTCTAATGTGAGGGTGTAAAGGCAGGGTATAAAGTCTGTGATTACACCCTCAGATAAAAGTGACATCACATACTCTATACCCTGCCTTTACACCCTTAGAAGTGACATCATACAGTTTACACCCGCCTTTACACCCTCAGATAGAAGTGACATTGCACTCTTTGCTGTAAACTTGTGTCAGGATGTGACACTTTCTGGGTATAGCTTGTGGCACCCCCCCCTCCCCTCCCCTCCCTCTCTCTCTCTCTCTCTCCTACACCCAGGTTCTGTTATCTCAGGTCATACATTCCTGGAGGAGACTCTCTCCCCCTGGCCATGCAGAAAGAGAGACACATAGAGAGAACAAAGAATTTCACATGGCAAACTCCTAAATCCTCAAAATGGGAATTTGATACAAAAGGTCCACTTGTAAGATGGGAATGGTCCATTGATTTGAGTGTGTTTCATTTGGTGACCTCAGAGAGGACAGGAGAAACACAACTATATTTTTATTTTTTAACCTTTATTTAACTAGGCAAGTCAGTTAAGAACAAATTCTTATTTTCTATGACGGCCTAGGAACAGTGGGTTAACTGTCTGTTCAGGGGCAGAACGACAGATTTGTACCTTGTCAGCTCAGGGGTTTGAACTTGCAACCTTCTGGTTACTAGTCCAACGCGCTAACCACTAGGCTACGCTGCTGCTCTCTGTATATGTACACTTCTCAATTATGGGGTTTGCATCTAATTCTTGTATAAAATGAATGAGTAAAGATTAAACTATTTGTGAGATGATGTAAGGTGATGTTAAACATTTTAATGAAAGAGAATTGTATTCCCTTTAAAGATGAACTAAGCCATTGGAGTAAATCCTCTTCAGACCACGAGTACCTCGATGGACACCGAGGGGGCACAGGTTGAGTTAGACCACAAAAACCTCAGTATAAACTAAGGTTGAAATATTTGTTGAATTCCTAACCATACCACGGGGAGCATTGGCTACACGGCTGGAAATGGTTCAACTCTGAGACTATCGATCCCTACAGAATAAGAGCAAATCTTAGATACTAATTACTGGTCTGCAGCTCGAAATGATGTCAACCTGGGATGCGAAGACCGACAACCGTCGAAACAGCTACTCTATGAGAACATTTCTGAATGGTACTCTGGAGTATCCAATCTAACCACGAAAGACTCTTCAGGGAAGCAGAGCGAGATAGAGACTTGGATGAACTCTCCAACAGAAGGACTGACGATTCCAACAGAGATCACGATGACACACTGTGCGTAAATATTGATTGCAATTGTTCCCGAATGAGTGAGCGTTCATGTGCAAAGGATTGGCATTTCAATTAATATAATTATAAACTGTGTAGTGACGCCTTTTGTCCTTCCTGCCCTTTTCAGTCCACACCCACTTCCCTTTGTCCACCAAGCCGTCATATTGGCTTAGCCCGCGAGGGAACCTCCCCTATAATTTCCTTGTAACCATATCTACTGTGTTGTTTGTTTATGCATTTCTGTGATTGTTTAGTTAGTTAGTATTTACTAAATGATTTAAGACGATTGTTGTATGGATGAGTCATAGTAAAGGCTGGGTTTGTGCAGATAACCAACAATTTATGACGTTTGGAATGAGACTAACGTGTGGTAAAGAATATTTCATTAATTAAGAAACTAATTGATCAGATATTAAAATATTCTAACTTTGTAATCTGAAGATTTTCCTTGGTGCCCAAGACTTCCTAGTTAATTAAAATGACATGATTTGTTTAATCGCATAATAATAATTACAGAGAATTGATTTGATAAAATAAGTCTTCACTTTAATGATGCCAAAAACACAACACTTGACAGGACACATTATTTCTTGTCATTGATTGCTATGCACGGACCCGGTAACAATGACAATCTCAGCCCATTCACAGCACAGCAGTAGCCACTGACAAAGAAGTCCCTCCCTTAAAGGCCATTATGTAGTCAAACTGTATAACCAGCTCTTACAGACATTTTCTCAATCAATACAGTGTTTAAAAGCAATATGAAACATTTACTCTGCCTACAATGATTCATAGGCTACTCTTGGCACAATCAAGCACTCGTTATGGCATTTCACTGAAACACGACGTGACCCCTGAACATAGAGGTGCCTTCAGAGATAGTGACAGGAGGGTGGGTCACTGATTTCACTGCAATGGTTTAGAATGTGAAGTAGGTGGACCTCAGGAGACGGTCGAGTCCCCCAAGACCTCCAGCATTGACTCACCCGACACCCTCAGCTTAGTGTGGACAGGATAGGTCACACTCTCTGGTTTACCAACACGCCTCCTGGAGGATGGGGAATAATAGGCCATGTGACTCAGTCAAGACATTATTAATAGGAGTGTAATGCCCCTGAGTGACCTTGGATGCAGCCTAATGGCGGAGTTTCCTAAAACATGAAGGACAATAACAAGGTGCTGAAGTTCACAGAAGGTAACCCAATTAGTAGACAGAGGCAAGGAACAGTTTTAGTTTGCTCATTAGTTTGGATAAGTAGCAGTTTTCTCAAAAGTTGAATAACTGAATAAAGAAGACATCCAAATTTCAAAATACTATCTTACTGGATCAATGACAGTAAAACAGATATGACATTTTAAGCCATCTTTATCATATTCATGTTTTTCTCTTGTTTTGGCCCATGAGCCTTTGCAGCTCTCCTTTGTCGCGTGCCTGAAGCAGCTGCCTAGCTGCATTTGGGTTTAAATACTGAGGGTGCCTTTGTTGCCATGGCAGTCAGAGGGGGTCCCAAACCCCTGCCGGAAATGTGTTGCAGATTGACGTCCTAATGAGCTAGAATAGCATCCCGAAGGCCAGGGTCTCACCCAACGCTCCCATTCCACTGGTGAGTGAGCGAGGTCCAAACCCCAAGGCATCTCTCAGCTCCTACCAATTAACCCTGGCCTGCCCTGCTCCGCCAAGGTAATTTGCCGTCAGTGACGGGGGAGTCCCCAAGGAGCAGCGGAGGGAGGATCTAGCAATGAGGCAGAACTGACAACAAAGTACTTTTTGTTTCTTTTGATATAATATTTATGCTGAAATAGATATTGGCTTCTTTGGTTTGTTGATTGTTCTTTGAAGCCGCAATGTCATTTGCTTTGATGCTAACTCTACAGATGGCCTCAGTCAAACTTTATCTTCCTTCTCAAATCCAAAACTATCTCCAACTTTATCTGTAACCTTTTTCTGTTTAGGATGAGTATCGGAGCGGGAGTTGTGTGGACAGTAGCCTATATGCGCCACGATATTCTATACAAATGTACAAAATCAAAGCAAGAGATACTCTTTATTACTTTGCATGAAGTAACATTCACTACTTTAGAACATCAGAGGATTAGCCAATGCTTCATCCATATCCCACTGGGCACAGACAATTCAATGTCTATTCGACGTTGGTTCGACATAATTTCATTGAAATTACGTGGAAACAACGTTGATTCAACCAGTGTGTGCTCAGTGGGATGATATTACCGTATTATTTTAGAAGTGGCTTATGGGACGATGATATATTGTGAATAGTCTACCCATGCTAAAAGAGCATAGCAATAACAGACCAAATCGGCAAGGCAGAGGGTGTATTGTTGAAGACTATGAGAGGCGGATTGGAATTCACGCCACTCCACCTGTCCAAAATAGACTTGCACCCAGACATCCAATGTTTCATTGATTGCTGTTTCACAAAATACCACCTCTTACAGATAACAAATAGGGGACACAAAAATATTCAATCCAATGTCTTTCTAATTGCAGTCAGATAGACATTTCAGCAAAATAAAACATGGAAAATATATCAAATCCTGAACATGTATACGGCACAGTTTCTCCTGTTCGTATTGACAATGTGCAAACCTTGTTTAAATATGAGGCTTCCTGGAAGTCACACACATCTTGGTTCACTCCTCCTCCAGATGGACCCATCTTATGAGACTCCTCTCTACTCTGGCAGCTCCCAATTCGATACTCCCAGATCTCCTATTGTTCAACATGGGAATGCCATTTACTTCCTTGCTTCCAAAGATAAAATATTTTCCCTTCACAACCGATTCAAAGTTTGTGGTGCGAGAAAACAAATGTTAGGAGAATTTCTTAGTTCATTCACTCTCAGAATTCAAGAGACAAAATGAATATCAGACAAACAGATGCGAGCAGAAATACTCTGTACTGTTTATAGTATTGATTCTATCTTTGTGTTTAAAATACATCTACTAAAGGCAAGGTTAAATATTTTTCTGTGAACACAGCACATTTCCAAGGCTGGGGAGAACAAAATAGTATAGGCTATCATCAAAGACAAATGTTACTCATTGAAAAGCTTAATTTTATTCTGAGTAAATTGTCAATTTGACGCCTTTTTCCTTAAAAAAATAGCAGTGTGTGTTGAGAACAATTACATTATTAAAAGCAAAATTATCTAAACAACTCTTGTACGTACACTGACCGGTTTGAACAAAAAGTACAGCGTGTTGCAACAACACAAAGACTATAGAAATGTGACAAGAAAAACAAACCACAAGTTAATGGTGTAGGTTTCTGTACTTCTAAGTTCACTTTAAACCTAATTTGAAAAAAGATTATGAATTGATTTGTGCTGCAAATATCTCACACACGTAACACAGCCACTCTTTTCTTTAGACTGCAAACAGACAGACTACCTGAGAGCTCCATCCCAAAACAACATGTGATCACACTTACAATTTACTAAGCAACACTGAGAGTGAACAGCTAGAATTGTATTGCAGAATGATCTTGTCACACAAACAAACACATTTTTAGATGTAGGTCCAAGTAGTGGGCTTCATATAGCCTGGACCCAGATGTGTTTGTGCTTTCTTGCCAACTCGTATGGTCCTCATCAGGTGGCAATGACCATAGGAGTTGGCAAGACGGCACAAACACGTCTGAGACCAGGTTTTGTAAGAGTTCCATTTAAAACCTGGTCTCAGAGCTCCCTCGTTTCATAGTGTTGTTCATGAACTGCTTATCGTGTTCAAAGCTGAGGTTATTGTGAGACCTGGAGATCATGAGCAGTTTCTCTTTCTTGGTGTAATCCTGCTTGACTGCTACCTGGGGCAGCTGCAGTCTGTCCATAGGATCCTCCTTGTTCTCCAGCTTCATGTAGCCTTTACTATTGCTGCGGTCCAGCCGGGGCCAGCTGGGATGTTTCCTCTGCTCTGGCTTCACTGTTAGGGTGGTGGGCCTTCGATCCAGGTCCAGAGACTTAGAGTGAGAAGAAAGCATGTGGAGGGAGTTGTTGGAGCCGAAGTCCTTGCGGGCAGTCCCGGGGGACAGGTACCTCCCACTGGCAGAGCCTGGGGACAGAGAGCTATGAGAGGACGAGAAGGAGTGGGACTCTGTGGCTGAGTTACTCCTGAGGAGCATGACGTCGGGAGGTTTGTAGGCTTTGGCAATGTCTGCCGGAACAGGCACAGCCAGGGACTCCACAGAGGGGGGTCGGGACCTAACCCGAATGTGCTCCAGGTCCTCTGTGATGTTGTCCATGTCAGGCTCGTCGATCACACAGTTGTTGAGCTTGATAACGGGCAGGGTGAAAGCGCTGATCGAGGACGAGACGATTGACCTGGTCTGGCATCTCTTGGGGAAGCTGCTCTTCTCGTCCCTGTGGCGGCTGCCCTCATGCTGCAGACCAAAGATAGAGCCAGAGCGCTCTCTGTAGAGTGAAGGCATGAGACCATGCCCCCCTTTGGCCTCGTTGAGAAGGCCCTCCTCGTCCTCCAGAGAGCTGGCCCTGCGAGACACCCTCACATTGTTCCCCATGCTGGGGAACCCTAGCAGGGTGTTAGCAGCAAGCTTGGAGGCACACTGGTTCTCATAGGTCCTGACCTCATGCTCCCCATAAGAGCCGGAGTAGGCCCCGTTCATGTACTTGTGCTCTTTGATCCTCAGGCTGTGGATGTCGATGACGGTGGAGTACATGTCTCTCATGTGGATCACCTTGGTCTCCCGGTCCCTGTTTTCGTGCAGGATGGCATTGGCACAGATGAAGATGAAGATACCGATACCCATGGTGAAGGGGCCCAGCATCTTCATCTTCTCAGAGTGCAGGTGCTGCTCAAAGAACTGGGCCAGTGTACCGCTTTCCTCCTGGGTCACCCTGGTGTCGTTGGTGGATAGCTTGGCGTTGGCCGCTACGAGATCCTCTCTGTTTGGCCAGTAGCCCAGCACGGCCATGGCGATGCCCATCAGCAGGATCAATACACCCAGGATGAGGAAGAACCCAGAGGCAGAGTAGAGGCGGATCTTTCCCCTGACCACCACTACGTCGGGTCTGGGTTTACGCTTGGCCCTCCTCTTCTCCTGGGCCTCTCCTGGGGCTGGGGACTGGATGGGCAGGTGGTGTTGGGAGCGGGCCGAGTCCTGCCTCTTCAGTGCAGCAAGGTGGCCCGTAATCACTCCACCAGCTGAAATCATCACTACCGCTGTCCACGGTCCTGTAAAGACAAACAGAGAAGGGGAGTGAGACGCATCTGGTATGTTTACTGATGTCTCTTCTCTAGTTGCTGGGTTGCTGGCACTGTCCTCCTGGTATTCCCATGGTGGGAGGCAGAGCAACCATAACCTTTGGGGGACGTCATCAAGCTGGGAACAGCATCTGCAGAAACTGCTCTTATGCTTACTTTGGTAATTAAGTATGATGACAATTATGTTCTAATATTAATTCTAGTCACAGCCCATAGGCAACAATTCATCTGGCAATCTGGTGTTTGCCCTCTTTGTTTTTTTCTCGCTAAAAGAAAGGAGAGCCTTTTTGGAAGCCAAAATGATGATTGAAATGGCAAATTGCATTATGTTTGTGAGCGAATGAATACAGATTTAGCTGTGATATAGCACTTTACATTTACACATGTCCCCTGCCTTTTCCGCTCCAGCTGTTTGTATCTCTCTCTCTCTCTCTCTCTCTCTCCCTTTCTCTCTCTCTCTCTCTCTCTCATTATATCTGTCACTCTGTCTCGCTTTCTCTCTTACACACACCACAGACAAGCACACACAGATGCTCTTTTCCAAATGACTCCATCTATTTGTCATCTCAGGAGGAACATCTCATTTCCTAGTAAAAGGGTTTAAAGAAATATAAGAGGCCGTTACTTAGTCCCTATGATCTTAAACGGATCTTAAATTAAAAAGTATAGAATTAGTTATGGCAGTCTATTAATGGAGATGACTCACAAGGGACCTTGAAATATATATATTTTACAGTAAAATAGAGCCTCAGCTAACACAAGCAGCACTGGTCAGTACTACTCAGTACTCAACCGTACTGACTACCATACACCATCCTATTTCAACATTTCCCAATGAACCATGACAATCAATTTATGGGAGAAATATGCTATCTTTTTAGGAACGGTAATCTCATCAGTGTTTCCAATAAACCCCTTCAAAAGATCCAACAACCAGGTTGAAGGCAGGAGAGGTGCAGATACATGGTGCTTCACCAAGAGGTGTGTGGAGTGAATCCTCAACATCCTCTCTCTGTCAGCGCGAACAACAGGGGGTATTGTAGTGTGGACAGGTTGTCATGTTTATACACCAGAGTGTGTCCGAAGAGCACACTCTCGCTCTATAGGGAATATTTACACCACCAGTCAGAAGTTTTAGAACACCTACTCATTCAAGGGTTTTTCTTTATTTTTTACTATTTTTTCTACATTGTAGGATATTAGTGAAGACATCAAAACTATGAAATAACACATATGGAATAATGTCAAAAAACGGTAACTGTAATCCGTACATTACCAGCATCAATATTGTAATCAGATTACAAATACTTTTGAAAAACTAGATGATTACTTGGAGGATTACTTTTAAATTCAGAAAGGATGCTCAATGACATTCAAATCAGCATTGACCATTTTTATCCATGTTTTTACCACCTGAGCGAGGCTGACCACAAGTCCGAGACCACTATGATGACACACCAAATGTTTTTTATTATGAATTAATTAATTTAACCTTTTTTTTTAACTAGGGAAGTCAGTTAAGAACAAATTCTTATTTACATAAAAGGCCTACCCCGGCCAAACCCTACCCCAGACGACGTTAGGCCAATTGTGAGCCGCCCTGTGGGACTCCCAATCACGGCCGGTTGTGATACAGCCTGAGATGCAGTGCCTTAGACCACTGCACCATTCAGGGGCCTTGATAGATCGCGGGAAAAGAGCAGGAATAGGCTTTTGTAGGCTACAGTCCGAGCTATGTCTTCTAATGGTGGGGCTGCTGTCGGCATCTAAAGATTATCCAACTTGAATAAACACCTGGAGGTAAGGATGACAGCAGCGATGTAGTTTACGGCGATATGGATATCACTTAATATTTATATCTACATAGCGCATTGATGTGTGTCACACTCCAACTCTCTCATTGGGGTTGTTGCGGATGGCTGTTCACAAATCTAAATGTGTATTTGAACCCAATAATGGTTGAATTCGAGAAGTTTAAGCTGCCTATCAATCATTGTTTTTGAAACCAGTGGACAGCCAGTGAAAAATGTCCTCTTGCAAAAGCTGCATAGTGCGGATTCAAGCCTATGGAATAAAAGTGGGGCTTTTATTGCTGAATCTAATTGATGCTGATCAAAAAGAAAATCCATAGGTCTAATGGAGACATGCTCAACCTTGCACACTTTTGATAGACTTAAAGGGACAATCTGTAGTTGCTACATCCATTTTTGTATTTACACAGTTGAAGTCGAAAGTTTAAATACACGTTAGTGAAATACATTTAAACTCAGTTTTTCACAATTCCTGACATTTAATCCGAGTAAAGACGCCCTGTTTTAGGTCAGTTAGGATCACCACTTTATTTTAAGAATGTGAAATGTCAGAATAATAGTAGAGAGAATTATTTATTTCAGCTTTTATTTATTTCATCACATTTCCAGTGGGTCAGAACTTTACATACACTCAATTAGTATTTGGTAGCATTGCCTTTAAATTGTTTCCAACAATTGTTTACAGACAGATTATTTCACTTATAATTCACTCTATCACAATTCCAGTGAGTCAGAAGTTTACATACACCAAGTTGACTGTGCCTTTAAACAGATTGGAAAATTCCAGAAAATGATGTCATGGCTTTAGAAGCTTCTGATAGGCTAATTGACATCATTCGAGTCAGTTGGAGGTCCACCTGTGGATGTTTTTCAAGGCCTACCTTCAATCAGTGCCTCTTTGCTTGACATCATGGGAGAATCAAAAGAAATCATCTAAGACCTCAGAAAAAAAACATTGTAGACCTCCACAAGTCTGGTTAATCCTTGGGAGCAATTTCCAAATGCCTGATGGTACCACGTTCATCTGTACAAACAATAGTAAGTATAAACACCATGGGACTACGCAGCCGTCATACCACTCAGGAAGGAGACGCGTTCTGTCTCCTAGAGATGAACGTACTTTGGTGCAAAAAGTGCAAATCAACCCAGAACAACAGCAAAGGACCTTGTGAAGATGCTGGAGGAAACAGGTACAAAAGTATCTATATCCACAGTAAAACGAGTCCTATATCGTCATAACCTGAAAGTCCGCTCAGCTAGGAAGAAGCCACTGCTCGAAAACCACCATTAAAAAGCCAGACTACGGTTTGCAACTGCACATGGGGACAAAGATTGTACTTTTTGGAGAAATGTACTCTTGTCTGATGAAACAAAAATAGAACTGTTTGGACATAATGATCATCGTTATGTTTGGAGGAAAAAGAGGGAAGCTTGCAAGCTGAAGAACACCATCCCAACCGTGAAGCACGGGGGTGGCAGTATCATGTTGTGGGGGTGCTTTGCTGCAGAAGGGACTGGTGCACTTCACAAAATAGATGGCATCATGAAAGAGGAAAAGTATGTGGCTATAGTGAAGCAACATCTCAAGACATCAGTCAGGAAGTTAAAACTTGGTCGCAAATGGTTCTTCCAAATGGACAATGACCCCAAGCATACTTCCAAAGTTGTGGCAAAATGGCTTAAGGACAACAAAGTCAAGGTATTGGAGTGGCCATCACAAAGCCCTGACCTCAATCCTCTAGAAAATTTGTGGGCAGAACTGAAAAAGCATGTGCGAGCAAGGAGGCCTACAAACCTGACTCAGTTACACCTGCTCTGTCAGGAGAAATGAGCCAAAACTCACCCAATTTATTGTGGGAAGCTTGTGGAAGGCTACTCAAAATGTTTGAACCAAGTTAAACAATTTAAAGGCAATGCTACCAAATACTAATTGAGTGTATGTAAACGTCTGACCCACTGGGAATGTGATGAAAGAAATAAAAGCTGAAAGAAATAATTCTCTACTATTATTCTGACATTTCACATTCTTAAAATAAAGTGGTGATCCGAACTGACCTAAGGCAGAGAATTCATACTAGGATTAAATGTCAGGATTTTTGAAAAACTGAGTTTAAATGTATTTGGCTAAGGTGTATGCAAACTTCCGACTACCGTTCAAAAGTTTGGGGTCACTTAGAAATGCCCTTGTTTTTTAAAGAAAACCACATCTGTTGTCCATTAAAATAACATCAAATTGATCAGAAATACAGTGTAGACATTGTTAAGGTTGTAAATGACTGTTGTACCTGGAAACGGCTAATTTTTAATATCTACATAGGCGTACCGAGGCCCATTATCAGCAACCATCACTCCTGTGTTCCAATGGCAATTGTGTTAGCTAATCCAAGTTTATAATTTTAAAAGACCAATTGATCATTAGAAAACCCTTTTGCGATTATGTTAGCACAGCTGAAAACCATTGTTCTGTTTAAAGAAGCAATAAAACTGGCCTTCTTTAGACTAGTTGAGTATCTGGAGCATCAGCATTTGTGGGTTACATTACAGGCTCATTGTAAACATTGTAAATGTAAACAAACACTGTATAGCCTCATAACATGGTTAAAACAAAACATTTTATATCACGGAGGGTCAGTCCTTGCATCCATAGCTTTTTCTATTAATCTGAGAGTGGTTATATTTCTCCAGGCCCATCCCTCAGCTTTTTTACCAAAATTGTTTTATCTGTGGATTTGCCCTTTAAATAGCTGCATACTATCAAGATATCAAAGTGTCACCAACAAAAAGGTTAAGAAAAGGCCTATAGCAAATGCAGCATATGACATTCATTTTTCACAAGTAAATAGCACTTCTCAGTAGTTCTCAAAGCATGTCATTCCATGAGCGCAGCATTTATTGTTCAACTGGAATCAATTAGCCCACTCAGTCCTCCATGACAACAAAATCACAAATAACAGGGCTGGCTAATATAGTAGGGCTGGCTAATATGTCATTAGTTTTGGGGTCATGCTCAGGTAAAACAATTTAGCTGATCTCTCCTTCTATATTTCCACGTCGTTTTCTTGAAGATCAAAGGGTATAACATTTATTGGAATGACTGGAATTCTGATATACTTTTGTTTTTAATGTAAAGATATAATTTAATCATATTATTATATTATATGTAATAGAAAGTGATGGGTTGGAAGAAGCCTACATAACTTTAACATCCATAAATGTAACATCCAAATATGGCCAGTTATGTAAACTTTAACATTGATTTATCCTGCAATAGATGTTGTTCAATTGGTAACATACAGTGGGGCAAAAAAAGTATTTAGTCAGCCACCAATTGTGCAAGTTCTCCCACTTAAAAAGATGAGAGAGGCCTGTAATTTTCATCATAGGTACACTTCAACTATGACCGACAAAATGAGAAAAGAAAATCCAGAAAATCACATTGTAGGACTTTTAATGAATTTATTTGCAAATTATCGTGGAAAATAAGTATTTGGTCAATAACAAAAGTTATCTCAATACTTTGTTATATACCCTTTGTTGGCAATTTTTCACAAGTCTTCACAAGGTTTTCACACACTGTTGCTGGTATTTTGGCCCATTCCTCCATGCAGATCTCCTCTAGAGCAGTGATGTTTTGGGGCTGTTGCTGGGCAACACAGACTTTCAACTCCCTCCAAAGATATTCTATGGGGTTGAGATCTTGAGACTGGCTAGGCCACTCCAGGACCTTGAAATGCTTCTTACGAAGCCACTCCTTCGTTGCCCGGGCGGTGTGTTTGGGATCATTGTCATGCTGAAAGACCCAGCCACGTTTCATCTTCAATGCCCTTGCTGATGAAAGGAGGTTTTCACTCAAAATCTCACGATACATGGCCCCATTCGTTCTTTCCTTTACACGGATCAGTCGTTCTGGTCCCTTTGCAGAAAAACAGCCCCAAAGCATGATGTTTCCACACCCATGCTTCACAGTAGGTATAGTGTTCTTTGGATGCAACTCAGCATTCTTTGTCCTCCAAACACGACGAGTTGAGTTTTTACCAAAAAGTTATATTTTGGTTTCATCTGACCATATGACATTCTCCCAATCTTCTTCTGGATCATCCAAATGCTTTCTAGCAAACTTCAGACAGGCCTGGACATGTACTGGTTTAAGCAAGGGGACACGTCTGGCACTGCAGGATTTGAGTCCCTGGTGGCGTAGTGTGTTACTGATGGTAGGCTTTGTTACTTTGGTCCCAGCTCTCTGCAGGTCATTCATTAGGTCCCTCCGTGTGGTTCTGGGATTTTTGCTCACCGTTCTTGTGATCATTTTGACCCCACGGGGTGAGATCTTGCGTGGAGCCCCAGATCGAGGGAGATTATCAGTGGTCTTGTATGCCTTCCATTTCCTAATAATTGCTCCCACAGTTGATTTCTTCAAACCAAGCTGCTTACCTATTGCAGATTCAGTCTTCCCAGCCTGGTGCAGGTCTACAATTTTGTTTCTGATGTCCTTTGACAGCTCTTTGGTCTTGGCCATAGTGGAGTTTGGAGTGTGACTGTTTGAGGTTGTGGACAGGTGTCTTTTATACTGATAACAAGTTCAAACAGGTGCCATTAATACAGGTAACGAGTGGAGGACAGAGGAGCCTCTTAAAGAAGAAGTTACAGGTCTGTGAGAGCCAGAAATCTTGCTTGTTTGTAGGTGACCAAATACTTATTTTCCACGATAATTTGCAAATAAATTCATTAAAAGTCCTACAATGTGATTTTCTGGATTTTCTTTTCTCATTTTGTCTGTCATAGTTGAAGTGTACCTATGATGAAAATTACAGAACTCTCTCATCTTTTTAAGTGGGAAAACTTGCACAATTGGTGGCTGACTAAATACTTTTTTGCCCCACTGTACATGTTAGTCTTCTCTAATGCCTCTTAAGGGCAAAGTAATCTCAAAGTAACGGAATGTAATCAAATTACGTTACTGAGTTTGGGTTATCCAAAACTTTATTTGATAACAATTTTGGACAGGTAACTAGTAACTGTAACAGATTACATTTAGAAAATAACCTACCAACCCTGCATCTGAGTACATCCCTCAAGGCACTTCCTTAGTAGTTTAAGGTCACTGCACATGATTGCATGGTGAAAATACTAGATGGATCTACAAAATGTGTTATTCCCATTGCAGACAGAGAGGAGACTCTTGGGCGGATGCATGACAGTTGTATGACCCACTTCTCTGACTGTACCCATCCCCCACCCACCCAGTACCCCCCACCCCCCCACCCAGCATTAGGTCTGAGAGCAGGTGTGGGTGGTGTAGCCTTTTGATGTCGACTTATCTAAAGTTCACCATGAAATACCAGGATGAGGAGAGAGAGAGGAGCAGTGGGCGGCAGGGGGTGGATTATATCAATAAATCGGAAAGTGCAGTTCCTGTTGACTTTCTTTTCTTCTTTTTAACGATGTGTTTGGAACATAGAACATTGCTCGAATGCCACATGTTTTTTTTGCAAAGGACACACAGGAAATCTAAAAGGGGTAGGACACCCCATGAGAATCATAAACATCAGTGGATGTAAAAAAAACTGTTCTGTCAGAGATAAAACAGAATAGATGAAAAACAGACAATAATATGTCAGGGTGTCAGTGAATATACATGTCTGTTCAGTGTTGAAAAGCAAATCTAGTCTTCTCAGATTGTAATGTGTCAAACTTGACATGAGTTTAAATGATCAGATAATGCAAAATGTTGAAGGAAAATTGCATATAATCAAAAAATTCCCTTGCTGCTTTGGCAAATGATTTATTGACAGCAGCCATAGCAGATGAGATGAGGAGGATTGTGGTCAGGGCATTATTGGTGTGATCAAGGCGGCAGCCTGGTCTCATAGACTAGACGTAACATAGTAAATGTACATCTGTGATGCTAAAATTAGTATGATATGTTTGGTATGGTTACATAAGACAGATGGTTATGTAAGTCAACCATTCCCATAACCCTAACCTTAACCCTTTAACCTAACTCCTAACCTTAACCCATAACCCTAACATCTAGCCTAGATAACGTTAGCATTAGCCACCTAGCTAACATTAGCCACAACATATTGTTATTCGTAACATATCATATAAAATGGATGATACCACATGAAACATAACATATCACTCTAATTGGAGTGTCTCCGATTTACCTGTACTATGTTACATCTACCCATGAGTCCAGGTTGAAGTGGGAGGTGTTGTTCCAGACGCTGCATAATGTCTGGATTAGTGAGAGGGTGAGTGAGTGAGAGAGAGAGCCGTGTCAGTAACTTCTAGACGGGCGCGTGTGTGCAGTGTGTGGGTGGGCGGTGTAATGGTACCGCTGGTTCCAAGAAACTGAATAATTTGCACAGTAATCCAATAAACAATAATATAATCAATCACTGCATGTGCACGTGTAGAGATACAGTATGTGAAAACCTACAAACACCAGATCAATAGAACATTTGCTGCTATGTTCCCATTCTCATTTTTAAACAAAATGCCTGCAGGGTAAATTGTTTAAAACAGATATGATGCTATGATAAAAGAGCCTGTGATGAAACGATGGGAATTAATTTTGAATTCACCAGAATAAAATACAAAAAATTGAGAAATCAAAGTGGTGAGAAGGATAGAAATGATATTTGATACGAGCGCAGCTCCATGAGACGACCCAGTCAATGGGATTCGATAGATAAAAACATCTGTTTAAATAAAGGTTCAAATACAACCATGTAAATAATCGTTTTACAGAAAAGGCCATTGAGGACAATACATTTTTTCTTGAAGAATAATGTAATTGTTTCTTACCTGTAAAATATGGTGCTTCTTTCTAGCTGGTGTTATTTGCCCATTACGCATGGAAAATGATAACGCAAGCCATGTTTCTCGACACTCGTGGTTGGCTTGCTATGTCCGGTTTATATTCCCATTACATTTATAATCGAGTGCCGATACGAAAAAGAATAAACTTCCAAAGAGAAAATGTTTCATTGTTTCGCTCCATTTCCAAAACGCGCACCTGGACTGTTGGCTACACGTCTGTACTAACTGTTCCAAGCTGCGCAAGGCGCAGAGAATGTCTACTATTGTTTTACTGTCAACCGTCTCAACTTTTTGTCACTAAAGATCCGGTGATCCACACACAGTCGACTATAACAAATCAAATACGTGTTCTGTTTAGCCTACTAACTTTAAAGTATTCACATCTGGGGACAAAGCGCTGTGAATTCTTTTGGAGTTATACCAAGACGCCTTATCATGTCCACTTAATATTCCTCCATGGTACGGTAGCTTGTAAATAGGCTCTCTCCACCAGCTGGCTTCAGCTCGGAATAATGCATTTATTTGGGATGTAGACCAGGAAAAGCATTGTACTCCCACAGTGGGTAGAAAAAAACCAAGAGAAAGCTTATTTGAATAATTTATGCGTGGAGAAGTCAAGCATCTGAATACAATATTACCATAATAGTTTACAATGTCCCCAATGCAAAGACAATAATTGATGCAAATATCGATAACACGTAGTAATCTAAGCTCCCTGCATGTTGCTTTCAATCTAGAGATGCAAATGATTGAGTTAACCAAATCCTTTGATGATGACCATTTAAGAATGCAATCATTTATAATGTCTCCATAACACAGACATAATAGCCTATATAGCCACTGAATCAAGATTAAACTAATTCCCTCTCCCTACTGCCTGCACACTCGGAGTAAACAACCAACTGTAGCTTATTGTAGCAGGAGCAATTAAAGGGTTAAAAGCCCAGAGATCTATATCGAAATGTTGCAGATGTTTGAGTCTGTCATTTCCTGTGTTTATGCAATGCAAGTCTGGCTCAACTGGATACCAAAAAAAACATATTCACTCGGGGCTTCGAGAGAGCTAGGGCTTAAAGTGTACGTGGCTGGGTTTTTATAATCATTTCTCCACTGTGATACTGCCTAAATGTTCTCATTTGAAATGGGACTAACCCAACTTCTAGTATTGTTAGGTTCCACTTCAGCCTTTGGGGTTGCGGGGCTGAGAAAGGAGCTTAAAGAGGGGCTACGCCTATTCTGTCTCCCAACCCCTCTGGTCCTTGTTTGGAATTCTCAGGGTTTGTCAAATGGGGAGATTGACAGCATTGTTAAGATGGCGCCGAAGAGAATGTCTGACGTTTTACATGCTCGTAACAAATTGTGCTATTTTGTTTTTTTTGCATTGTTTGTAACTTATTTTGTACATAATGTTGCTGCTACCGTCTCTCATGACTGAAATAACTTCTGGACATCAGAACTGGGATTAGTCACCACAAACTGGAGGAATCTTTTTCCTTTAATGAGTCCGACAAGAAAGATATACTGCTCTCCCTGGAACAGGCCCAGATCCCCCTCATTTGCATGGAGAAAAGACGGAGGAAAGGAGGACGCAGATCAGGCTGTCTTTTGAGAATCCATAGGCGAGCGAGTAAACTCCCACTGCCATCAATTCTACTTGCTAACATGCGATCATTGGAAAAATAAAACTGATGATCTACGATTATGATTATTCTACCAATAGGATATTAAAAACTGCCATATCTTATGTTTCTCCGAGTCGTGGCTGAACGACGACACAGATAATATAGAGCTGGAGGGATTTTCAATGCACCGGCAGAACAGAGAAGCTACGTCTGGTAAGAAGAGGGATGGGGTGTGTGTCTTTTTGTCAATAACAGCTGGTACCCAATGTCTAATATTAAAGAAGTCTCGAGGTATTGCTTGCCTGAGGTAGAGTACCTTATGATAAGCTGTAGACCACACTATCTACCAAGAGAGTTTTCATCTATAATATTCGTAGCCGTCTATTTACCACCACAGACCGATGCTGGCACGAAGACCGCACTCAACCAACTCTATAAGGCCCTAAGCAAACAAGACAATGCTTAGCCAGAAGCGGCGCTCCTAGTGGCCGGTGACTTTAATGCAGGCAAACTTAAATCAGTTTTACCAAATTTTTACCAGCACGTCACATGTGCAACCAGAGGGAAAAAAACTCCAGACCACCTTTACTCCACACACAGAGATTCATAGAAAGCTCTTCCCCGCCCTCCATTTGGCAAATCTGAACATAATTCTATCCTCCCAATTCCTGCTTACAAGCAAAAACTAAAGCAGGAAATTCAGTGACTCGCTCAATACGGAAGTAGTCAGATGACATGGATGCTATGCTACAGGACTGTTTTGCTAGCACAGACTGGAATATGTTCCGGGATTCATCCAATGGCATTGAGGAGTATACCACCTCAGTCATTCATCCAATGGCATTGAGGAGAATACCACCTCAGTCATCGGTTTTATCAATAAGTGCATCGACGACGTCGCCCCCA
This sequence comes from Oncorhynchus tshawytscha, assembly GCF_018296145.1. NCBI lineage: Eukaryota > Metazoa > Chordata > Actinopteri > Salmoniformes > Salmonidae > Oncorhynchus > Oncorhynchus tshawytscha. The sequence goes on along the minus strand of NC_056446.1, from coordinate 14,753,847 downwards.
CAGTGACCATACGTACATATCCCAACCAGAAGCCATGGATTACAGGTAACATCCGCATCGAGCTAAAGGCTAGAGCTGCTGCTTTCAAGGAGCGGGACACTAATCTGGATGCCTAAAATAAATCCCGCTATGCCCTCAGATGAACCATCAAACAAGCAAATTGTCAATAAAGGATTAAGATTGAATCCTACACTGCCTCTGACGCTCGTTGGATGTGGCAGGGCTTGCAAACTATTACGGACTACAAAGGGAAACCCAGACGCGAGCTGCCCAGTGACGCGAGCCTATCAGATGAGCTAAATGCCTTTTTATGCTCGCTTCGAGGCAAGCAACACTGAAGCATGCATGAGAGCACCAGCTGTTCTGGATGACTGTGTGATAACGCTCTCAGTAGCCCGATTTTCAAAGCCGCGGGCATAGATGGATTACCAGGATGTGTACTCAAAGCATGTGCGGACCAACTGGCAAGTATCTTCACTGACATTTTCAACCTCTCCCTGCCTGAGTCTGTAATACTTACATGTTTCAAGCAGACCAGCAAAGTCCCTTTGCCCAAGGAAGCGAAAGTAACCTGCCTAAATGATTACCGCCCCGTAGCACTCACATCGATAGCCATGAACTGCTTTGAAAGGCTGGTCATGGCTCACATCAACAGCATCCTCCCGGGTACCCTAGACCCACTCTAATTCAAATACCGCCCCAACAGATCCACAGATGACACAATCTCAATCGCACTTCACAGTGCCCTTTCCCACCTGGACAAAAGGAACACCTATGTGAGAATGCTGTTCATTGACTACAGCTCAGTGTTCAATATGTCAATATGTTCAATATGTCAGTATGGTGTCAGGACAACAACCTCTCCCTCAATGGGAGCAAGACAAAGGAGCTGATTGTGGACAACAGGAAAAGGCGGGCCGTACAGGCCCCCATTAACATCAATGGGGCTGTAGTGGAGTGGGTTGAGAGTTTCAAATTCCTTGGTGTCCACATCACCAACAATCTATCATGGTCCAAACACACCAAGACAGACGTGAAGAGGACACGCCAAACCTTTTCCCCCTCAGGAGACTGAAAATATATGGCATGGGTCCCCAGATCCTCAAAACGTTCTACAGCTGCACCATCGAGAGCGTCCTGACCAATTGGATCACCGCCTGGTATGCCAAATGCTTGGCATCTGACCGTAAGGTTCTACAGAGGGTACATCACCGGGGCCAAGCTTCCTGCAATCCAGAACCTATTTAATAGGCGCGTCAGAGGAAAGCCCATACTATTACATTGACCCCCCCCACCTACATGTACATATTACCTCAAATTACCTCTAAACCTGACCCCTGTATATAACCTCGTTATTGTTATGTTACTGTCTTACTTTTTATTATCTTTTACCTTAGTTGATTTGATCAGTATTTTCTTAACTCTTCTTGAACTGCACTGTTGGTTAAGGGCCTGTAAGTAAGCATTTCAAGGTAAGGTCTACATTTGTTGTATTCGGCGCATGTGACAAATAAAGTTTTATTGATTTGATATGAGGACCTTGGTGGTTTATTTATGTGTTATTTATGGCTTTTCCGATTGCTCTAAGAGGGAGGAGTCGGTGTGCTGCGGCAAATTGGGATTAGTCTGGGTAACATTTGAGACGCAGCCTTGGTGTGATGATAGATACACTGGAGTATCACTCTGCTGTCAATCTGAAGCCAATTTTCTGAGTGTGAGCATCTCAGCTGCATGTGGTCACATCCCACTGCATAACTGTCTAATAACATGAGTGAATGGAGCCAGACTAGTGAATCTCAGTGAGGGGACAGGTTTTTATCCATGCATGTCCTGAGATCGTTATCCACACCAGCTGTAACACATTTGAATGTGCTGCATAACACATGTGTGACGAATGTGTACACACAGCACTATAATTGTGGTCTCTTTTTTTGTGTGTACATTCACTATCTTAAACCCTATTAAATTAAGCATATTGTGAGGAGTATTTCTGTTTTATGCAGAAAAGCTGCTGAATTGTGTCAGGGATGTCAGTGAAAGGGCACTGTCTATTTTTCTAGGATGTCATACAACTCAATTTGATGGACACATTATCTTCTGTTGATGGCTGAGATGAATCATGTTCATTGTGTTATTTTTTTTTATATAGCTCTTTCAGTGAATCCCTCAAAGCCTTTTCCAGATCAGTGACGATGTACTGTATGGCATCCTTTAGGCTGCCACGGTTTCCTTGTGACTGTTGTGGTGTGTGAATACATTTGTCATTCATTTCATCTGAATATTGGTCATACATTACAATTACCACGTTAAAGTGAATCCTCCTTGTACATGCTTCACATGCACAGTACATCAGGGCGTACATAGCGGCATCTTGAATATGATACATTTAAGACATTAGATGCTGAACAAAACTCATTTAGGATACATTTATGAAATGTGTTGTTTTAAAAAAATTAAATACCAATATTCTGGATTATAGCATCTCAACTCAACACAGTCCCAAATACAATCAAATACTCACAGTTCTCAAACTTAAGCTTGTGATAAAATCCACCCACACGAACCCTAGTGGAACAGAAGTGTAGTTCTAGTGACCTTTCCAAACAGTATTCATGTTTTTTTTTTTTACCTTTCCTTAACTAGTATGTGTAAATACAGGTCATGTGAACTTATCAATCACATGGAGTCAAAAAACTGGAGGGGGACCTGTTGGTCAGGTCGAGTGTCACAGAAGGTCATTGTGTGTTTCCCAGAGGTTAAGTTCAGGAGAGAGGAAAGCTCATCACCTTCCGGAAGAGAGAATGAACACCTGAGGTATTTTGAAGAAAAATCAAAAGGGGTTTGTTTCTGATCTTCTCAGCAACCTTTGTATTAAGCAGCTCTCAGGCGCCCAGCCTTCCTTGGAGTGTATTTCTATAGAAGAGAGCTGAGTAGGTGCTGCGCTGCGGGAGAAACACACAGTGAAGTAAAGCTTATTTCAGCGGTAGGGCCAAATGCTGTCTCCCCAGATTAATCTCCTAACGTTCTGCAGGCTGTGTAGGTGTGATCATAAACCACCCCCGGGTCTAAAGATAGGTTACCTCTCGCAATTAGGATTTCACATGAAGAAAACTCGTCATCCTGACATTGAAACGAACAAAGACTGGGTAAATCTTGTGACAACAACGGTCTGGTCTGGATTCAGTCAATATTTGATTGACACAGAAGTTTGCCGTCATTCCTATCTTTTGTGTAAAATGGGGCGGGGATTCAAAGTGTGATTTTTGGGTCTTATTTTACCCTGACAATTTCTTTAAGTACACTGCTGTCACTGAGTAACTGTTGAGTGATTTGTTAAAAAATAGAAGCCCAGTGGGCAAAACCTGATGGAATAGACATTAGTATAATTATGGTCACAAACTGATTGAAAAATTACTTTAAAAAAAAAGTCTTTTTACTGACCAGAATATGACGTATTTTTCTGACCACCATATGACCAGCTGGCCATAATTCTGGCCACTATACTATGTGTTATATTATGTACTGGTCAAAGTTAAGACCTCATCATAACCTGGTAATGACCACCTGAATACAGCTTATTACCTACTGTAAAAGTATTGCAGAGGAATATACCAATTCAAGTTTCAATCTGCAACATATTTTTACATTTCAAATAGATCAAGCAATGGCAAAAATGAATCTACATAAAAAATACCCATCTAGGTACATTAATTGTTTCATAATTCAGACATGACATGCATAGAAAGACTGGGACAGAGTATATAAAGGCCCATTGTTTTTTTAAATGAATGATTCATAAGAGTGGTGTGATGGGGTAAATCCTCATCAAGGACCTCTGAACAGAGAAGGCGAACTGGAGCGTAGTGGCCCTCTTGAAGAGTGGTGTGATGGGTCAGATTTGAAAAGTAGTGGCCCTCTTGAAGAGCGGTGTGATAGGTCAGTTGTCTGCAGTGAAGACAATGGAGAACACACGAGTGGTATGAAAGGCATATTTGCTCCTCTGTCCCTTCATATGGAAGTGGGACATTAACTTATTGGTGATCAATCTGAAACAATTTAAGAAAGAGGATATCAAAATTAGACAGTAGTTGGATAATGAATTTTTTTTTTTTTACTCATCTCTAAACGGTAAAGTTTTGCTTAATCCTAATACTTGTTGTAATATTCAAACAACTTTTATAAACATACCCGCCCCATAATCCTGAGGCCATCGTCCCGGACAGAGGTCCCCCCCCCCAATTGTGGACAGCTTTGCAGTCTTAGAATGAAAAAGGTAAATGCAAAAAATATATGTAAAAAGAGACAAAATATTCTCTTTTTTAAAAGTTGTGTGTCTGTCATATCATTCCTGCAACAAACGTTGCTGGACCTTAGTGTAATTGGCAAATCTCTTCCTCTTCTCTGCAGCTGCACACTTGTGTGAGTTTGAGTGAGCGACCAGGGAAATGAGCAAGAGCGAAATGGGAGAAACTTTACATGTCTCACCGATTGAGGTGTCTGTTGAATCAGGACACAAGGGTTTTGCACCTTGAAATAGGATTTGATTTGCTTTACAAACTTATATTAGAATCGGTGCTACTTCAATTGGATCTACTCACAATAAGATCAGGCACTTATGGGCAGCTTAATAGCATGTCTCTTGGGGAACCCAGTCTCAGTGAGACCTGATGCAGAGGAAAAAGCGTTACTGATTATCAGCACAGGTAGTACAAACCTAGCTCTTACCAAACGGGTTAGTAGGATTCAATACACATTGAAGATCAACATTTTGTACACAAAACTTACTGTTAATGACTATGGATTTAAGGACGGGTGGTTCTGTTTGCCCCTTTACCTGGGATGTGGCAGAATACTTTACTGGTAACTGAGTGTGTGGCCAAGGACTGCTGACCTGCATCAGGTCATTGACAACTTTCATGAACTGTAAAGACAGAAGCGAATCATGATTAACCATTAAGTTCATTAACCTAGCTACTACAGAAGACCTAAGGTTTTCAATAAGTTAGACTTAGCCTAGCAAGTATATTGACAATGTTGCCCCTCAGAAATCTGGCAGTCAGGCAGACAGACGGAGAGAAAGCGAGATGGACCGAAAAACATATGCCTGTAAATAGCCAATCAGTTCCAGCTAAAACAGATTCCAATCCAAGTTTTAGTTGGAACTGATATACCTACCTCCTTATTTAGCTACTGATATGTAAATAAAACTAGTGCACACATTATGTTAATTGCTTAAAAGCTTTAAGGGAAAATATAATTGTCATATTTTCAGGGGCAATAATTTTTTACTAATTATTGACGGAAATAAATGGGATAAAAATTGGGGTTTTGTAAATCCTGGTAGATTGTAGTAAGATATTGAAATAAAAGGCAAAGGCCTATGTGTTATTTGTTCAATTCTGAAAGCAAGTTTAGTTAGTCAATAGAACATCAAAATTGCATTCAGTGGAACAGAAGAACTTGTGCAGCACAATAAACAGTGCAATTAGCTAACACAGACAAAAGATTACCGTTAGAAGCCAACACACACAGCAAGCTACCAGATATCATTAATTTAAAAAAACATGATTTAATTGTACTGAGTTTTAACGGCAGTCAATTTTTGTAAGGGTTTCCTGTACATTGTACATGTTTATCATACACGCTGATACCCTAGAACACATCTTATGGATAGAATGTTCACTCTTCAATTGGGTGGACTGCAACTACGAAAAACATTGCCATAGCTTGTCGTAAAATCAAGAGCATTTATAGCGTCAGAGATTCTCTAAATTAGGGACCATCTCTGATAGATATAGGACCATAGAGACTGTCAACATTTCATGCTTGCTAATGACCTAACAAATGGGATGACTTGGAGGTGAAATCTATCATGTGAAAATTGGTTTCATCACCTGCCGGATAAAAACCTCAAATGGCCATAGTCTTGAACAAGTTAATTGAGCTGGATACACTGAAGTAGACTCGGCCCGAGTACCATTAGCCGGAGGCCAGAGTAATATGATTCTGCTGGATTCGAGAAGAGCTTGGCCCTCATGAAGGCCCCCAAGTCCGAGTCCATGCCGAGTCCCTCAAGTCTCAAACAGAATAGGCCTGAGCCCAGCGTGTTGACTGGGTACAGTGTGCCATGAGACCTTAACCCACTTTGGGGGTCTCTGCCAGCTGTTGTTTGCCAGCTGAATCATGTGAACCCTGCTGAAAAAGAACATTACTCCAATTGTAATAATTGTAATGGTTCTAGTGTCTTATATCCAATGGATCATGGCCCCAAACGCAGTTTACATGTTTATATAGATTGGTTTCGATTCACTGAGTAGCATTTAGATAACTGGACAGTAGTTAAATCAGATTTGAACCATAAACCATAAATCAACCAAAAATAAGACATACTTTTCATGGAGTCAAAAAGACATGAAACAGACCTGTTAATCTGACTAATCAGACTAAAAAATCTAGGTCTTTAGCACGTCGCATGCCTACTGAGAAGGATACTATATACTGTTCATGGCCTTGGAGGTTATTAACTGTATAGATACCACATAATATTCTAACCAATTCTAACCATGAAATATGTTATCCTCATGGTTTTCTTTTATTCACAGTCTTTTAATTATGAAAAACCAAATCAGGACATTTTTCTAATTAAGCGTATGATATATCTGACAAACCTGTTTACCACTCTGAGTTCTGATCAGTATGAGGATCATGCCTTGAGGAATACTCGCTTGAGCAAACATCAGTGACCTACCGAGCCTTTGTATTGTATTTTCCTCCAGCTACAGTTGCCTCATATCCCCCTAGAGTGCATCTCCTCCACTCTCTTTTCCTGAACTCGCTCCTCTTCTTACAGTGGGTCAAGCTCAAGGCCAATTTCTTCAATAATGCCTGGTATAAAGGAGATTCCTGAAGGACGGTGCTATTGAAGTAGAAAGGTGGACAGACGGTCTGAATACACTTAGCAAAGGATAAAAAAGAGAACTAAACCCTTGGCACCATAATTCCTGTTACAGTTGGTGGATGTGAAATCTATATAATCATCTGTTGTGCAAACCTCAGTTGCAATGGTTCCATTTATATCAGGTGTAGAAGCATTCAGGTGTAGAAGCATTCTGTTGGCAGTGAAGAAGAAATGTATTCACTAAAAGAAATATCCCCCAGAGCATCTGTTACGTATGAGTTTTTACGGAACCTTCTCATCGTACTACAGCTGGTAACACATACTTTCAGTGTAGCCTACATGTTTTTGACCTGGGTAATATAGTAAGATGGGAAGCCGCCTATACCTAATTGGAGAAGCCGTGGTCCATCACAGACAGATCTCTAGTTACAGCAGATGCATTAGCCTGTCTCCCAGGGAAGTGTTGGCTCTACTGATGCTGACACACTCTTTCCCCAAACACGGAGAGCTTCAACTCCAACTGAAAATCAGCCACGGAAACTTGGCTATTGTTAATCACAAACCTCAAAAGTCCTACTTTCCATACTGTTCTCAGTGTTTACTGGCACGTCCGTTCTTTACTCGACTGAAGGTAGTCGTAATAACACTTACTTGGCACTGAGGCTGAGCAGATTTGAGATGTAGCTTGGAGCTAAAAGGACAAAAAACCTTGGCTGAATCATGAACAAGCTAATTGTCATGAAATACTGAACCCCTCAAACATGGGGGCTATAAAAAAAAAAATCTACAGTTTCCAGCCCTTCTAGTGCTCATCAGCTGTATTTTAGTCTGGAGGACATTTGAAGAATAGACTGCCATACAGCTGCAGTGGCAGGGACTGATAGAGTGTGCCAGCTTCTAATGTCACTTTCTCCGAAATGAGACATGGCATTCACGTTTTTCTTTGCATAGCTCCATTGTGTCACCCCCACAAATGAACATTGTGAAGTGTTTAACATAAAGAGAGCGTTTATTTATTCAGCAATGCTCTACATCTTTGAACTGTGTCTTTCAGCAGATCTCTGTGACGTCATTCTGAAATAGAAATATGATTGGGAGGAAAGCATGCATAGACATGTACGCACACCTCTCTTTACAGGCAAACACGCACACACGTACATGGCAATGACGCCCATCTAAAATACAGAGAACAAGAGATGGTGTCTCCATGGTAACGAGGATGCTGGTTGCTGTGGCAGCATGGCAGGAAAACCTTAGTTAGTTGAAGACCTATTACACAAAGAAAAGCAGTGATTCACACACACTTACGGTCTGATGCTGAAAAGCATAGTCTTCCCCTGTAATTACTTTAGTCATTTAGTAGATTGAATAATATGATGTCTTAATAAGACAATAAAGATGCACTCTGGGATATAAAGCACAACAAATTCGTAACATATTGCACAAATTGTATTTGTAACTTATCACACGAATTACAAAATGTGTATGATATACGAATTGCAAAATTCGTAGCATATTACACAATTGGATGGCGTAGTACACAATTGGATGGCGTAGTACACAATTGGATGGCGTAGTACACAATTGGATGGCGTAGTACACAATTGGATGACGTAGTACACAAAAAATGGTGACCAGTTTTGGCTCGCGACCACTACTTTCAAAACTACTGGCTGAAATTATGCCAAGTTCAAGAGTGCATCTTTAATTCACATCTCCTTTTGTTAAATTGACATCCGTACAGTGTATCTTCATTCAGTCTGTGCTGATGTGAAGACATTGTGAGTGTCCAAAGTTATCCTGTGCCATAGAGTAATATTATTTCGATCATGAGGTGATGAGGTCTTGTTGATGTTCAGTTGGTTGCAAAAATGTTTTCTAAACATATCCCAACTGTATCACATATAAGGTTTTTTCGTCTGGTCACAGACAGCTGATGTGTTGTGCATTGAAGTCCACAAGCGAAGGTAAAAGGTGAGAGGAGGGTAGTGCGTAGATGTGAGAAGGAATTAACAAGCAAAGTGATCATGCTGTTTGTATGTGGCTGCTATGAAAGTGAACTGTGTTTGTGTGTGATCAGGGGTGTATCCGTTCTGCCGATTCTGTTGAAAAACGCTTCTTCAACAAAAGCAAACATACCTGAATTTGTCCAATAGAAACTCTCATTTGCAACTGTTAGACTAATGATTACAACCTAGATCAGCTAGATGCAGGCAAGAGTGTGAAAGGTGGAATTGAATGTGTCACTGTCTGTCACCTTGATTACTCAAATGCTTCTCTCGACCTGTGCACCTTCGTTGTAAACTTTTATTTATAGGCTAGGTTGTAGCAACCTCATGATGGGTACAGGGAAAATGTTTGTATTATGTAGTAACCTTAACCTATCGATGTTACATTGAGCTGGGTGAATGGACAATGAATGACATTCATCCAATATCCTGTAATAGAAATAAGGCCATGCTCATGAAAATAATAATCGTCCCCCCTAATCTTAAACGGCACGACCGCCACTGCAACAGACAATGGATAGCCAGTTCAGCGGGAATGATTGATTCATAATAAATAAAAGTCAAACATTTAGAATCTGTATGATCTGTTTAGAAAATCTTAAGGTGTTGTTGTTCTGGCAGGCTGATCTTTTCTTTATACATCTATTATGGATTTTCTCCTGCCTTCCTGGTCTCATTATCCATAATCGTTCTTTTTGATCTAGAATTAAACTATGACTGGTTAAAACTCAGTTACATGCTAGTGGGAACAATAGGCTCTTATTATGTGCAAGATATTACCATCATTGAAAGAGAAAATAATTATTAAATTGGATAGACTACAAACAGTCAGAATATACGTATTTGCCTTGTAGTGTAGGCTACATCTGCCTCTGTCATCATCCTGGATGTGCATCATCCTGGTCATAGACTGGCACTGGTCAGGGGCTTCCCAAGAAATTGCCTTACAGGCTGAGTGAGGTAATAGTGTGGAACATCTGCTCTATTATCAAGGGACTAACATCAGTGTAGATGACTTGGTACAACTGAAAAAGTGATAGGTTATCAGATTTGGCTGCTGATTCCTGTTTTGCATAATTGGGAGAAGAATTCTGGAGCACTTTGATGACGTGATAAGGCCAGGCTGGGCCAGGCTAATTCAGCCAAATCTCACTTGGCTGTGACCGGGCCATATTGTTTTATCATTTTCTCCTCTCTTTCCCCTTTTACCCTGATCATTGCCATTTGGCTTGGATTTGAAGCTGAACTTGGATTGTCAGACTATTATGCCACAGAATCCTGCATTTGCAGAAAAGGAGCGGAGGTTGATTTTACTTTAATACTTCTTACGGCTAGGGGTTCCGCTATTTTTTTAAATATGTAACTTTCACACATTAACAAGTGCAATACACCAAATGAAAGATACATTTCTTGTTAATCTACCCATCGTGTCCGATTTCAAAAAGGCTTTACAGCGAAAGCACAACGTATGATTATGTTAGGTCAGAGTCAGGTCACAAAAACACACACAGCCATTTTTCCAGCCAAAGAGAGGAGTCACAAAAAGCAGAAATAGAGATAAAATTAATCACTAACCTTTGATGATCTTCATCAGGTGACACTCATAGGACATCATGTTACACAATACATGTATGTTTTGTTCAATAAAGTTCATATTTATATCCAAAAATCTCAGTTTACATTGGCGCGTTACGTTCAGTAATGTTTTGCTTCCAAAACATCCGGTGATTTTGCAGAGAGCCACATCAATTTACAGAAATACTCATAATAAACATTGATAAAAGATACAAGTGTCACAGAATTAAAGATATACTTCTCCTTAATGCAACCACTGTGTCAGATTTCAAAAAAACTATACCGAAAAAGCAAACCATGCAATAATCTGAGTACGGCGCTCAGATGACAAATCAAGCCAAAGAGATATCCGCCATGTTGGAGTCACAGAAGTCAGAAATAGCATTATAAATATTCACTTACCTTTGATGATCTTCATCGGAATGCACTCCGAGGAATCCCAGTTCCACAATAAATGTTTGATTTCTTCGATAAAGTTCATCATTTATGTCCAAATAGCTCCTTGTTGACGCACAAGCATTTATGTCCAAATAGCTCATGACGCACGAGCAGACAAAAAGTCCAAAAGTTCCGTTACAGTCCGTAGAAACATGTCAAACGAAGTATAAAATCAATCTTTAGGTTGTTTTAACATAAATCTTCAATAATGTTCCAACCGGAGAATTCCTTTGTCTTCAGAAATGCAATGGAAGAGAGCTTGCTCTCACGTGAACGAGCGTCACGAGCTCGTGGCACTCTGCCAGACCACTGACTCAAAGAGCCCTACTTCACAGAAGAAGCATCAAACAAGGTTCTAAAGACTATTGACATCTAGTGGAAGCATTAGGAAGTGCAATTTGACCCCATAGACACTGTTTTCGATATGCCAAAAGTTGAATAACTACAAACCTCAAGTTTTCTCAGGTTTTCACCTGCCATATGAGTTCTGTTATACTCACAGACATCATTCAAACAGTTTTAGAACTTCAGAGTGTTTTCTATCGAAATCTACTAATAATATGCATATATTAGCAACTGGGACTGAGTAGCAGGCAGTTTACTCTGGGCAAACTTTTCATCCAAATGTGAAAATGCTGCCCCCTATCCCAAACAGGTTTAAAAGGGTTACAGCTCTGTTTTCACAAAGCAGAACATTACAATCCATTCCACAATATTCCAGTAAAATGAGCTGCAACATTATGTGGCATGTACAGTGCATTTGGAAAGTATTCAGACCCCTTGACCTTTTCCACATTTTGTTACGTTACAGATTTATTCTAAAATGGATTGAATCGTTTTTTCCCCTCATCAATCTACACACAATATGCTATAATGACAAAGCAAAACCAGGTTTTTAGATTGTTTTGTTCTTTGTTGAAGCACCTATGGCAGTGATTACAGCCTTGAGTCTTCTTGGGTATGATGCTATAAGCTTGGCACACCTGTATTTGGGGAGTTTCTCCCATTCTTCTCTGCAGATCCCTTCAAGCTCTGTCAGGTTGGATGGGGAGCATTGCTGCACAGCTATTTTCAGGTCTCTCCAGAGATGTTCGATCAGGTTCAAGTCCGGGCTCTGGCAGGGCCACTCAAGGACATTCCTGTGTTGTCTTGGCTGTGTGCTTAGGGTCATTTTGCTGTTGGAAAGTGAACCTTAACCCCAGTCTGAGGTCCTGAGCACTTTGGAGCAGGTTTTCATCAAGGATCTCTTTGTACTTTGCTCCGTTCATCTTTCCCTTGATCCTGACTAGTCTCCCAGTCCCTGCCGCTGAAAAACATCCCCACAGCATGATGCTGCCACCACCATGCTTTTCCGTAGGGATGGTGCCAGGTTTCCTTCAGACGTGACGCTTGCATTCAGGCCAAAGAGTTCAATCTTGGTTTCATCAGACCAAAGAATCTGTTTCTCACGGTCTGAGAGTCCTTTAGGTGCCTTTTGGCAAACTCCAAGTGGGCTGTCATGTGCCTTTTACTGAGGAGTGGCTTCCGTCTGGCCACTCTACCATAAAGGCCTGATCGGTGGAATGCTGCAGAGATGATTGTCCTTCTGGAAGGTTCTGGAGCTCTGTCAGAGTGACCATTGGGTTCTTGGTCACCTCCCTGACCAAGGCCTTTCTCCTCCGATTTTTCAGTTTGGTCGGGTGGCCAGCTCTAGAAAGAGTCTTGGTGGTTCCAAACTTCTTCTATTTAAGGATGACGTAGCCACTGGGTTCTTAGGTACCTTCGATGCTGCAGAAATGTTGTGACTCAAAACAATCCTGTCTAGGAGCTCTACGGACAGTCAATTGTTCTGACGTCAATTGTGGGACCTTATAGCGTAGGTATGTGCTTTTTCAGATCATGTCCAATCAATTGAATTTACCACAGGTGGACTCCAACCAAGTTGTAGAAACAACTCGAGGATGATCAATGGAAACAATATGCACCTAAACTCAATTTAGAGTCTCATAGCAAAGGGTCTGAATACATATGTAAATAAGGTATCTGTTTTTTATTTTTAGTAAATGTGCAAACATTTCGCTTTGACATTATGGGTTATTGTGTGTAGATTGATGAGGTCCAAAAAATATTTAATCCATTTCAGAATAATGCTGTAACATAACAAAATATGCAAAAAGGGAAGGGGTTTGAATACTTTCCGATTGCACTGTATTAATAATAATCAGGAATGACAGTGAAATTGGTTTGTCATATGCATATTGCTCATATGCCACCATGACATACATTACGAGGATGATCCACATGTGATGGAGGATTAATAAACTGAAGTTAGGATCTTTTCCCTGGCTAATCAAAAACTGCTGCTGGGCTCAACACCATTCCTCTGTTAGAGAGATAATGGCTGACGCATTTTTGCTTTGTCAGTCTGCTGTGTGAGAGCATATGACCTCTTTTCACTGTAGCTTTAAGGCCAAGTCTCCTAGAGTTGCTGTGTTTCTGGAGGAAGGAGAGAAGGGCTGGGGATTAGCTGTGTGTGTGTGTGTGTGTGGGATAATTTGGCTTCTCCAGCTGCTGGATCACAGGGTGCTCCACAGGAAATCCCACAACGGCATTCACATTCCAGGAGGAGCTCACGGTTTTTAGAAATGACAATGTTGTGCGCGTCATTGCCCCATGTAGGAAACTATTAAGAATGTAGGCTATGAGCTGATGCTGTTTTTGAAACAGACTTTAAAATCTATGCCAATGTCTTTAAAGTATACACTAAGTTTTTCTCGCCAATCTAGCACTAAAAGTGAGAAAATGTACAGCACACAAGTTGATCATGAATGATTAAAGTAACTGCCCAGTGTTTCCAAATTTCTATTAAATATGACCAATAATGAATTACAATACGAGTGAAATAGTTTTCCTTACAAAAAAAAAAGCCTATTTTCTGTGTTGAAATGGTGTGGGCGTACCCCGGTGGCGGTTAGTGGCATTCGAGATAAGGGAGGACAATATTTTTATATAAGCATGGCCTTATTTCTATTGCAGCATATTGGATGACTGTCATTCATATTCCATTCTCCCAACTCAATGTAACATCGCTAGGTTTAGCCTCCAAACATGATATTCAAATTTGCACTATACCCATCATGTGGCTGCTACAACTTGGCCTACAAATGAATGTTTATAACGTAGGTGAACACGTAATAAGACAAATTGTAGTAATTACATTTTCATTCGCTTGTGGACTTCAGTTCACAACACAACAGCTGTCTGTGACCAGGCGCAAAAACTATCCAAGTCAAACCTTCATAACATAACCGCTAACCGCTACATCGTTCTCACTATGTTAATGTTGTAGTTAACAAACTCAAATGAACGCATTAGTGAACAATCCAATCCATGTGTACAATCACGCAGTACAGTGTAGAGCAAGCAGTTTAGCAGTGACACCGACGGGCCCCAGTGGAAATAAACAAATAAAACCGAAAGCTTTTTCGTTGTTGTATTTCTTATTATTTGATCAAATAGAAACGCATTGAATAACACGTTCAGAAATGGCAAAAAATACAGTAACAAAATTAATCATTTAGGAATAAGGTTTTGAAGTCTTTGTCCTATATCTAGGTGATAAAACTACCTCCATACTTCCATTCATTTGTATGGGTTACCTTCAGATGAGTTCAGTGACACTTGTGGAGAACACCATTGACTCTCCCCTTTCTTTCCACAGTCATATTAGTTTGTAGCCCAAGAGGTTCGGACGCTACAAACATTTTCATGAGAAAACAGATTTTGGGGATGTCTCCTGGTCTGACAAACACTTTCAACCGCAGATGCAGATGGGTGAAATAGGCAGATGGGGCTTTTTAAAAATTATGTTCATTAGATTGACGCACAGGATTTGACACAGGATAAGGATTTTAAATCAGTTATTTGGTGACATGTACATATATTTAGTATAGTTTTATCTAAAAAGGATAACTCTTAATGTTTTGAAGGATGGTGTGGGCATATACCGGTCATAAAGAATATTCATGAGAGTAGACTGCTGATTGGATATCATCCTCTATGAGGAAATAGCCAGCATTTTTGATACGGTCGGTTTGAGATACAAGTTTGAGGTGTTTTTTTCTATAATTTATGCTTTGGACAGAAATATGAGTATAGGATGAGTCAAAAATATAATTTGTGTATAAGTTAACGGAATATGAACTTTTAAAAGTGAGATTTTCAATGGACAGTTACTTTAATAACACCAATTGAACTATCCATTATAAAAAAAATGCCTAAAAGATGGTGGCTCTCTGCCACCCTACTCCAACTCAAAATTGAAAGAGGCAATCATGAGATTACATTGTCATTAGAAACATAATAATCATAGGAAATTTTGCTTGGGAGCAGAATAGCATAATAAATAATAGCATAATTGCATTTCACATCTGATCCTCTCTACCAAATGTCAGTCAGGGCCAAACATAATAAATTTACATTTGAATTCATTATCAGCCAAGTTCATGGACTGTTTTGTGTCTGAGGGCACATGTAAAATTATTCAAGCAGTGTAATAACAATCTGGAACATAGCCCTCGTCTATCTTCAATCTGCACTGTGCCCTAGCTACAGTATGTTTGTTTATTCATGTGCATACGCATTCATAATCTCATAAGTCTGTGAGCTTGTTAGCTAAAAATAAGTTGCTCCTTTGTTGGAGAGAAAAATAGCACCAAACGTCATGATAAATATTCATTACAAGGCAAAAATAGATGCATATACCAGCATGAGCTTGACATTTCCAGAAGATACCAACAACTGTCATGCTCTGGCTGCAGAGGTATTGGAGGCAATTGACTCTTATTCTGTTTTTCTACAGCTATCCGCCTTTTTAGGGTAAAAGGAAATATTCCCCCTGAAGCTAGTCATCTGTAAGTAACCAACCTAATCTAGAGTCCTCCATGGGAAAAGGCTATTCGATAACAGAGTGTGTACTGAACACTTTCCTTCGCACCAAACATTGAATTAAGTTCAAATCATATAGATACATCAGGAATCTGTGGTAATGCCTATTTCTAAATTCTGTTGAAAATCTTTATGCTTTGCAGTACATAATACATTTCCATTCTGAAATCCTGTGAAAGACAAAAACACAGCAAAGACAATGATCCCTTGACAAACTTTCCAGCTTAGATTCTTAGTTGGAGGCGATTTAGAAGAATGGAGCACTGACACAATGATCAAACATCAGCTGTCAGATGATTTGTACATGGAATAAGGAATAATAGAAAATGAAAGATTGTGTTGAACCATACGAAAGGGTTCACTGCATGAAAAGAGAACAAGTGAGTTATGTTTCCCTTCTTAGGGTAATAAATATGACATGGTGACAAATAGGAAGAATATAGTACTTTGTGACAGGATGTGAAAAATTCTTTGAGATTAGTGAGATTAGTAATATTCTTGTACTGAACACTTCAACAAAGCCAAAGTGGCTTTAGTGTACCCTGGAAGGAGAACTTGAGACAGAGGTAACACCTGGGACACAAGTAGACTTAACAGTAACACAAGAGGCAGCCTTAGTGTACTTCTCCTTGTATTTATTTGTGAATCAATACAGGTGGAATTAAAGGCTTCATCATTATATTAGCTTCAGAAATAGCAAGCTCTTTTCCCATTTACATTATTTTGCATAATTCTGCACACAGCAGTCTCACCCACCGGTATGAGATTTAAATAAATAAATAACAGCAAAACATATACCGGCATTTTGTTCTCTTTAGGCGTCGGCAAAGCAAATTGAAATAGCACATTTACAGTCAACATAATTTAAGGAACACTAAGTATGCTATTTGAGATTATCAGCAACGTACCTGTTCAATTATATTTAACAATTGCTTGAAATTGCAGTACATAAATCAACAATAGTGAACAATTGTCCACATGAAGTAATACCCATGTCCATATAGATAGCCTTTTATTTTATATTTGATTCAATCAACCAAACCCGTTCCCTGGGTTTGGTACATTAAAGTACTGTAAACATACACTTGTCACTGCTCCAGAGGGCCTGAGCAGTACTGATGAGGTGACTGTACAGTACACAGGAGAAAGAAACCAGACCAAGATGACCCACGTTGGTCTTTATACAGGTACTGTGTATTGCTATCCCTAAAACATAAGAGTTGGGGGCATTTACCATGGGGAAATTAAATGCAGGGCCTGGTGCATTGAATTATTACAGTAGGGTGCCCCTGTTGGTTTGGTGAGAGAATAAAAATCCCTTTCTCCTCTCGGTTGAAATATACAGCCTTCTCCTGCAGCACCCCCAACCCATCAGACAGACAGAAGTGACAAGGATCAAAAATCATGATTACTTCCTCATGAATGTATTCATTTCTCTGACCTGTATGACGTCGGCATTCCAGAGAGACTGGAACAGCTAAAGCCAATCATCTTCTATAATACCAGAGACCCCCCGTGCAGATGGCACTTTCTACATGATGAAAAGTTGCTTGATTGTGATGCACTAAAGGAAATCTGAAGGGTGATAAACTCATAGTCCTCTGCATTTCCAGTTTCAGTTTTTAAGTAGATCGAACAACTTCGTGGCACCGCGCCAACACTAATAATAAAAAAAAATATGAAAATGACAATCCTATTGGAGATTCCTATTGGAGATTCTCAGTATGCAATGTGGTTGTCTTAAATTTTTTTTTTTTAAAGAACTTGTGCAATTCGGTTCGCATGAGATGCATCCGCTGGGAAGGACGGTTCTTTGTGCTTCACATCTTTGTCTGTAGACCTCCTAAGGGGAGAAAAAAGAAGAGAAAAATAGTAGCCTCCCATCTTCGTCAGAGCTCATTACATGCCGATTCCTCCGCCGTCTTGAACATCAAGATGGAGTTGTAGATCTTAATGGCTGGACCCAGCTTGATGCTCATGATCCTCACCAAGTCAACCTGGGTCAACAGCAAGAAGGCTTCGCCATCTATTTGCTGGACAAGAACATGGGAGGGAGGGAAGAGTTAGAGAAGTCTCACATTTTAAAATGGGCACCATCAAAGCACTTTCCTAATGACCATTTTTGCCTAAGGAATATGTTTCACATTCAACATCCAATAGCACACAGTTAAGACATAGCGGTGCTCAAATAATTCCCTTCAAAGCAAGGTTTTTTAAAGGATTCTCCACCATGAGGGTTATGCAAATGTTCATGCCTCATTAGAGGGGGTGTTATTCAGAGGTTGAGTCATATTCTACTTTTAACAACCTGTCATAAAATCACTCGCTGTTACCGCTGACAGAATGGCACAATATGAACATAAATTCATGAGAACCACGAGAAGAATTTCCTGTGTTTAATGACTTGGATAATCTGTAGAGAATACCCAAATAGGCCTAATTGAGTGGGTGAATCAAAGTACACTTTTTTTTTTTGCCTTAAACCACAGGCCTCTGGGACAATTAAGTTATAGAATTGTTTGTGAACAATTGTTTTCATTGCGTCACAAAAGCAATACAATCTATAATAGTTTTAAGAGATTATTTGAGGATTAATACAATATAACCATTTGTAGAAAAGATGACCAAAGACTACCTATCCCCAATCCAAGTCTTTGTTTCTGGAGCTGAAAATACTCTGGTTTGATGGGAGAATGAAATGATGGAGGACACATGAGAGTGAATCAGGCGTCCACCAGCAGACTGTGTGACAGCTGTTTCTAGTGACAGCTGCTCTGTTTGCAGTCCCCAGTCAGTCAATCAGTCAGTCAGTCAGGGACTAGCACTGCATGTCTTATGTATTACTGCTTCCACCACTCAATTTAGCTCCAGAGAAATATGTCTTGAGTTGCCTTTATTAGCCATTGGAACAGCTGGGTAATCCTTTAGTCGTTAACTGTTCTATAAAGTGACTCCATTCGTGAATGTCAATCAAGCTGCCAGCATATTCATTCTTTTCCCCATTGACCCACTGCCTCAAGTAGAGAGGTTCATGGACACAACAATTATCAATATGCCAACATTTATCTGTAAGGTCCGTTAGTTGAACTACTGAACTCATACAAGTTGTAATTTAAAAGCTACATCCATTGGTGAGTTTTGCAGAGGCACTTAAAACTTCTGAAGCAGACTCAGATGAGACCACACCATTATGAAAGATAATGTGAAGGTAATGCATCCAATGAAACCAAAATGGGATCTTTATAATCCCACAACAGACAGATTAATGGGAAGTCCTTTTCCCAGAAGCCAGTGTGCGTGTCAGTGGAGGCTCCTCACTGGAGGAAGGGGAGGACCATCCTCCTCAGCAAATTTCAGAAAAATTAAATAGTGAAACATTAAAAAAGTCAATCATTTTTAAAACGATACTAAATACATTTATGTTACCAAATAAGTGATTAAAACACACTGTAGCCTACAGTAGCCTCAACAGCACTCTGTAGGTAGCACCATGGTGTAGCCGGAGGACAGCTAGTTTCCGTCCTTCTCCTCTGGGTACATTCAATACAAAACCTAGGAGGCTCATGGTTCCCACCCCCTTCCATAAGCCCTATTTGCATGGGCCTAGTATTTTATATAGAACGTCAGTTATGTAATTATTACACCAGCATGTACGTTTTCCAGTGGATGATTCGGATGGGATTAGTTTTACCAAACTGCCTCTGTTATATTTTTTTTCCCTCATTCACAATTGACCGTTATTACGGAAGCCTGGAGGCTCTTCTAGGCATGAAGATATTTCAAATGTCTAGGGATAGCTTTAAATTGGCCTAATGGCCTTCAGTTCAGAGAAAGTCTAAATAATAGTAACGACTACCCCGCGGCTTCCCTGTTCCATCTATTGCTGTTCACTGGACCCTATGATCACTTGGCTACATAGCTGATGCCTGCTGGACTGTTCATTAATCACGGTACTTAATTTTGTTTATTTTTTTGTTTACCTGTCGGCCCCAGCCTCGAACTCAGGCCCTATGTGTAGTTAACCAACCCTCTCTGCCCATTCATCGCCATTTTACCTGTTGTTGTTGTCTTAGCTGAATAGCTGTTGTTGTCTTACCCGTTGTTGTCTTAGCTATGCCTCGCTTTATGTCTCTCTCAAATGTCAATATGCCTTGTATACTGTTGTTTAGGATAGTTAGCATTGTTTTAGTTTACTGCGGAGACCCTAGTCCCACTCAACATGCCTCAGATACCTCCTTTGTCCCACCTCCCATACATGTGGTGACCTCACCCAGCATAACTAGCTGGTCCAGAGATGCAACCTCTCTTATCATCACTCAGTGCCTGGGTTTACCTCCACTGTACCCGCACCCCACCATACCCCTGTCTGTACATTATGGCCTGAATCTATTCTACCACGTCCAGAAATCTGCCGCTTTTATTCTCTGTCCCCAACGCACTAGACGACCAGTTTTGATAGCCTTTAGCTGTACCCTCATCCTACTCCTCTCCTCTGCTCCTCGGGTGGTGTTGAGGTTAACCCAGGCCCTGCGTGTCCCCAGGCACTCTCATTTGTTGACTTCTGTAACTGAAAAATCCTTCGTTTCATGCATGTTAACATCAGAAGCCTCCTCCCTAACTTTGTTTTACTCACTGCTTTAGCACACTCCGCCAACCCTGATGTCCTTGTGGTGTCTGAATCCTGGTTTAGGAAGGCTACCAAAAATTTCCATACCCAACTACAACATTTTCTGTCAAGATAGAACTGCCAAAGGGGGAGGAGTTGCAATCTACTTCAGAGATAGCCTGCAAAGTTCTGCCATACTTTCCAGGTCTATGCCCAAACAGTTCGAGCTTCTAATTTTAAAAATGAATCTCTCCAGAAATAAGTCTCTCACTGTTGCCGCCTGTTATAGACCCCCCCTCAGCTCCCAGCTGTGCCCTGGACACCCAATGTGAATTGATTGCTCCCCATCTATCTTCAGAGTTCGTTCTGTTAGGTGACCTAAACTGGGATATTCTTAACACCCAAGCAGTCCTACAATCTAAGATAGATGCCCTCAATCTCACACAAATTATCAAGGAACCCACCAGGTACAACACTAAATCCGTAAACATGGGCACCCTCATAGATATTATCCTGACCAACTTGCCCTCTAAATACACCTCTGATGTTTTCAGTCAGGATCTCAGCGATCACTGCCTCATTACCTGCATCCGCTATGGGTCCACGGTCAAACGACCACCCCTCATCACTGTCAAACGCTCCCTAAATCACTTCTGCGAGCAGGCCTCTCTAATCGACCTGGCCCGGGTATCCTGGAAGGATATTGACCTCATCCCGTCAGTCGAGGATGCCTGGTCATTCTTTAAAAGTACTTTCCTCACCATCTTAAATAAGCATGCCCCGTTCAAAAAAGGTAGAACTAAGAACAGATATAGCCCTTGGTTCACTCCAGACCTGACTGCCCTCGACCAGCACAAAAACATCCTGTGGCGGACTGCACTAGCATCGAATAGTCCCCGCGATATGCAACTTTTCAGGGAAGTCAGGAACCAATATACGCAGTCAGTCAGGAAAGCAAAGAGTAGCTTTTTCAAACAGAAATTTGCATCCTGTAGCTCTAACTCCAAAAGGTTTTGGGACACTAAAGTCCATGGAGAATAAGAGCTCCTCCTCCCAGCTGTCCACTGCACTGAGGTTAGGTAACACTGTCCCCACCGAAAAATCTACGATAATCGAGAATTTCAACAAGCATTTCTCTACGGCTGGCCATGCCTTCCTCCTGCCTACCCCAACCCCGGCCAACAGCTCCGCACCCCCCGCAGCTACTTGCCCAAGCCTCCCCAGCTTCTCCTTCACCCAAATGCAGATAGCAGATGTTCTGAAAGAGCTGCAAAACCTGGACCTGTACAAATCAGCTGGGCTAGACAATCTGGACCCTCTCTTTCTAAAACTATCTGCCACCATTGTTGCAACCCCTATTACCAGTCTGTTCAACCTCTCTTTCGTATTGTCCGAGATCCCTAAATATTGGAAAGCTGCCGCGGTCATCCCCCTCTTCAAAGGCGGTGACACTCTAGACCCAAACTGTTATAGACTTATATCCATCCTGCCCTGCCTTTCTAAAGTCTTCGAAAGCCAAGTTAATAAACAGATCACTGACTATTTTGAATCCCACCGTACCTTCTCCATTGTGCAATCCGGTTTCCGAGCTGGTCACGAGTGCACCTCAAGCCACGCTTAAGGTCCTAAACGATTTCATAACCGCAATCGATAAAAGACAGTACTGTGCAGCCGTCTTCATCGACCTGGCCAAGGCTTTCGACTCTGTCAATCACCGAATTCTTATCAGCAGACTCAACAGCCTTGGTTTCTCAAATTACTGCCTCGCCTGGTTCACCAACTACTTCTCAAGAGTTCAGTGTGTCAAATCGGAGGGCCTGTTGTCCGGACCTCTGGCAGTCTCTTGGGGTTCAATTCCCAACCGACTCTTTTCTCTGTATATATCAACGATGTCGCTCTTGCTGCTGGTGATTCTCTGATCCACCTCTACGCAGACGACACCATATACTCTGGCCTTTCTTCGGACACTGCGCTAACTAACCTCCAGACGGGCTTCAATGCCATACAACTCTCCTTCCATTTGCTCCAATTGCTCTTAAATGATAGTAAAAACAAATGCATGCTTTTCAACCGCTCACTGCCTGCACCCGCCTGCCCGAATAGCATCACTACTCTGGACGGTTCTGACTTAGAATATGTGGACAAATACCTAGGTGTCTGGCTAGACTGTAAACTCTCCTTCCAGACTCATATTAAACATCTCCAATCCAAAATTAAATCTAGAATCGGATTCCTATTTCACAACAAAGCCTCCTTCACGCATGCTGCCAAACATACCCTCGTAAAACTGACTATTCTACCAATCCCCGACGTCAGTGATATCATTTACAAAATAGCTTCCAATACTCTACTCAGCAAACTGGATGCAGTCTATTACAGTGCAATCCGTTTTGTCACCAAAGCCCCATATAACACCCACCACTGCAACCTGTATGCTCTAGTAGGCTGGCCCTCGCTTCATATTCGTTGCTAGATCCACTGGCTCCAGGTCATCTATAAGTCTATGCTAGATAAAGCTCTGCCTTATCTCAGCTCTACCAAGTCACGATAACAACACCAACCCGTAGCACACGCTCCAGCAGGTATATCTCACTGGTCATCCCCAAAGCCAACACCTTCTTTGGCTGCCTTTCCTTCCAATTCTCTGCTGGCAATGACTGGAATGAATTGCAAAAAAAAATAGCTAAAGCTGGAGACTTATATTTCCCTCACTAACTTTAAACATCAGCTATCTGAGCAGCTAACCGATCGCTGCAGCTGTACATTGCCCATCTGTAAGTAGCCTACCCAATCTACCTACCTCATCCCCATATTGTTTTTTATTTACTTTTCTGCTCTTTTGTACACCAGTATTTCTACTTGCACATCATCATCTGCTCATCTATCACTCCAATGTTAATTTTGTAAATTGTAATTACTCCACTACTATGGCCTATTTATTGCCTTACCTCTCATCACGCCATTTGCACACACTGTATATAGACTTTATTTTGTCTATTGTGTTATTGACCGTACGCTTGTTTATTCCATCTGTCTGTTGTTGTTTTTGTCGCACTGCTTTGCTTTATCTTGGCCAGGTCGCAGTTGTAAATGAGAACTTTTCTCAACTAGCCTACCTGGTTAAATAAAGGTGAAATAAATAAATAATAATAAAATTAAAATAATACTAATAATACATATCAATAAGAACCATTAACTGTAACCTATGCAGATAGTTAATGACGTGACATACACTAAATTACTAAAAGTATGTGGACACCATTCCAAAATCATGGGCATTAATATGGAGTTGGTCCCCCCTTTGCCGCTATAACAGCTTCCACTCTTCTGGGAAGGCTTTCCACTATATGTTGGAACATTGCTACGTCGTCCATTCAGCCACAAGAGCATTAATGAGGTTGGGCACTATTGTTGGGCGATTAGGCCTGGCTCACAATCGGCGTTCCAATTCATCCCTAAGGTGCTCGATGGGGTTGAGGTCAGGGCTCTGTGCAGGCCAGTCAAGTTCTTCCAAACCCATCTCAACAAACAATTTCTGTATGGACCTTGCTTTGTGAGTGAGAGCATTGTCATGCTGAAACAGGGAAGGGCCTTTCCCAAACAGTTGCAACAAAGTTGGAAGCACCGAATCTTCTAGAATGTCATTGTATGCTGTAGCGTTAAGATTTCCCTTCACTGGAACTCACACTGCCCTATCCCATCTGGAGAAGAGGAATACCTGTAAGAATGCTGTTCAGCCTCCCAGAGACTCTGGGTTTGCGCCCAGGCTCTGTAGCAGCCGGCCGTGACCGGGAGGTCCATGGGGCAACGCACAATTGGCCTAGCGTCGTGAGGGTTTGGCCGGTATGGATATCCTTGTCTCATCGCGCACTAGCGACTCCTGTGGCGGGCCGGGCGCAGCGCAATGATTACTTTATTCTACTTTATTCTACATTATGATAAACTGTCCAATGTTTTTTAATGCGTGAAAATGGGGGGACCATGTACAACGGTTCATCCGATATGTTTGAAAGTACCCTCAAATTAAAGCTGACAGTCTGCACTTCACCCTCATTGTATCCTTTCAAACTCAACGTACTCGAGTACAGAACCAAAATATTTAAAAAATGGTCACTGTCCAATGAATTATGGTGCTCACTGTAGGTCCTGGATGGCAGGAAGCTTGGCTGTAGCGCCTTACGGTCGGATGCTGAGCTGTTGGCATACCAGGTGGTGATGTAACCGGTCAGGATGCTAACGATGGTGCAGCTGTAGAACTTTTTGAAGATGCCCACCCAATCAAAGGATCAAAGAATTAATCTAGTATTGAAAGCATAAACTAAAGCTAGCTAGCACTGCAGTGCATAAAATGTGGTGAGAAAATTGTCTCAGAGTGAGAAAACAATTGTTTAACAAATTAATAAATTAAATTAACAAATTAAAGGAGAGACCTATATTTTGTTGTATTTCTTTCACTTTCACTCACTTAGCTAGCAAATGTAGCTTGCTAGTTTAGCCTACCCAAACACCTGGCTCAAAGAGCGAGGGATGCTATGCTAGCTAGCTGGCTATCCAACGCTGGAACTCTTCCAAGTCAAGGTAAGCTTTTGTTTTTATTAATTTATTGCCACCGGGGCTTGCCGGTGTGACTGTTAAACTGCTAGGTGCTGACTGTACACTGTACTGCATGATTGTAGCGGGTTGACTAATATGATGATAATGATGTAGGCTGTATGTGGCGGTTATGATAAGGTTTTTTCGCCTGGTCACAGGAAACTGATGTGTCTGAAGTCCACAAGCGAAGGGAAAAGTTGAGAAGATCAGAAGGAATACAATGATTAAAGGGATCATGCTATTTGTAGCTGCTATGAGAGTGAACTGTGTTTACGTGTGATCAGGGGTGTATTCATTCCGCCGATTCTGTAGAAAAAAAATCTTAAACGGAAGCAAACGGAACAAACAAAATGGGTATAAACACATCTGCATTTGTCCAAAAGAAACTCTTGTTTCCAACTGACTAATGATTGCACTCTAGATCAGCTAGATGCAGGCAAGACTGTGCAAGGCGGTACTGAATGTGTCAATGTCTGTCACCTTGATTACTCAAATTTCTCGCAACCTGTGCACTTATGTTGTAAACTTTCATTTAAAGGGTACGTTGTAACAACCTCATGATGGGAATAGGGAACATTTGAGTATCATGTAGTAGCCTAAACCTATTGATGTTACATTGAGTCATCCAATTTGCTGCAATAGAAATAAGGCCATGCTCATGAAAAAAATAATCGTCCCCCCGTCATCTTAAATGGCAACGACCGCCACTGGTGTGAGTGTGTGTATGTATCAGTGGTTAGCTGCACGTTCTGTACTGAAACTGTACCTCGTCTCTGAAAGTGTGCACGTGTTCCCTACAGCCTGGAAGACCTTGGATGAACTCAATCACCTGTAACACATTGGACATCATGCTTAGTATAGTTATCCAAATGAACAGCACAGTCATTGCACAGCAAGCAACATTGTAGTGACAATGCAAATCATCCATTACCTCCTCCACTGTCCATGAAGCCACTTTGCTTGAAGTGATGCCAGCCACAGTGGGAAGTAGCTTGCTGTGCTGGTCCCAGCAGAAAGGAGAGCTGCTAGGGGATGGCGAGGTGCATGGCATGAACACTGACTGGTGAAGGGCTTGCTGTAGTGTCAGCTCTACTTTAGGGAAGGGAAGGAAATAAACATACAAAAATCTTCAAATTAATTCACTTAAATTTGGAAAAGCAAGGAATTTGTTGCTGTGATCACCTGAAGATGAACAGCTCGATACTAAAGGGATCTGATGGAAGTCTTTGGAAAGGTTACAAGAAACAGAATGCAGATGCTTGCTGCTCACTCCTAACCATATTGGGAAGCTGCCTGTTTCTTTATCCAGGCATAAACCCAGCTTTGAGCATCTTCCAACGTTTATCTCCTAAAATTGACAATTCAAGTGAAGCGGAAAATTGTGGTGTTTTGAGAGTCATTCTAAGGTTTTGATGGAACACAAAGATAAATATTGCCTGGGGAGGAACAGAAATTCACATTAAGATCACCTCATTGGTTAATTGCAAACAAGGTCCAACCAAAGTTTGACTTCTGCTTTTAACCCAACCCCTCCTTTATGTAGGAACTAATCTACTGTAGCAAGAGAGGGAAGCAATTACAGTCTGGACCAATTGGAGAGGTAGCAAGGGTCACAGTCACAGACTCATGGGTCATAATTCATTAGGACAAATTTAATGAGGTGACAGTTGTGACACTAACTTCATGTAACTTTACTTTGGTTGACGGAGAAACTTACAACAAAACAGTTGTTCGCTTATGAACAAACACCCAGAGGACATCAATATTCACGTTTCAGGGAAATGAGAGAGTATTTTCTGGAAGAGTCTACACTCGCCATTCTACTGAGTAAATACCTGAGAGGCACTGGGTGTTACTCCTGCATATGCATGTTAGAGAATGATCACTGCTCATTAAATCTAGAATATATACGCAAATAAATACATATATATATATACGCGCGCACGCGTACACACACACACACACACACACTTGAAGTCGAAAGTTTACATACACTTAGGTTGGAGTCATTAAAACTTGTTTTTCAACCACTCCACAAATTTCTTGTTAAACAAACTATAGTTTTGGCAAGTTGGTTAGGACATCTACTTTGTGCATGACACAAGTCATTTTTCCAGACAGATTCATTTGTTTACAGACAGATTATTTCACTGTATCGCAATTCCAGTGGGTCAGAAGTTTACATACACTAAGTTGACTGTGCCTTTAAACAGCTTGGAAAATTCCAGAAAATTCTCATGGCTTTAGAAGCTTCTGATAGGCTAATTGACATCATCTGAGTCAATTGGAGGTGTACCTGTAGATATATTTCAAGGCCTACCTTCAAACAGTGCCTCTTTGCTTGACATCATGGGAAAATCAAAAGAAATCAGACAAGACCTCAGGAAAAATAATTGTAGACCTCCACAAGTCTGGTTCATCCTTGTGAGCAATTTCCAAATGTCTGAAGGTACCACGTTCATCTGTACAAACAATAGTATGCAAGTATAAACACCATGGGACCACGCAGCCGTCATAGGAGCTCAGTAAGGAGACGTGTTCTGTCTCGTAGAGATGAACGTACCTTGGTGCAAATGTGCAAATCAATCCCAGAACAACAGCAAAGGACCTTGTGTAGATGCTGGAGGAAACAGGAACAAAAGTATCTATATCCACAGTAAAAACGAATCCTATATCGACATAACCTGAAGGTCGCTCAGCAAGGAAGAAGCCACGGCTCCAAAACCGCCATAAAAAAGCCAGACTACGGTTTGCAACTGCACATGGGGACGAAGATCATAATTTCCTCTGGTCTGATGAAACAAAAATAGAACTGTTTGGCCATAATGACCATCATTATGTTGGGAGGAGAAACGGGGAAGGCTTGCAAGCCGAATAACACCATCCCAAATGTGAAGCATGGGGGTGGCGGCATCACGTTGTGGGGTGCTTTGCTGCAGGAGGGACTGGTGCACTTCACAAAATAGATGGCTTCATGAGAGAGGAAAATTATGTGTATATATTGAAGCAACATCTTAAGACATCAGTCAGCAAGTTAAAGCTTGGTCGCAAATGGGTCTTCCAAATGGACAATGACTCTAAGCATACTTTCAAAGTTGTGGCAAAATGGCTTAAGGACAACAAAGTCAAGGTATTGGTGTGGCCATCACAAAGCCCTGACCTCAATCCTATAGAAAGTGTGTGGGCAGAACTGAAAAAGCATGGAGGCCTATAAACCTGACTCTGTTACACCAGCTCTGTCAATAGGAATGGGCCAAAATCCATCCAACTTATTGTGGGAAGCTTGTGGAAGGCTACCCAAAACATTTGACCCAAGTTAAACAATTTAAAGGCATTGCTACCAAATACTAATTGAGTGCATGTAAACGTCTGACCCACTGCGAATGTGATGAAAGAAATAAAAACTGTATGTTCAGTTGAAGTCAGAAATTTACACACACCTTTGCCAAATACATTTAATCCTAGTAAAAATACCCTGTCTTAGGTCAGTTAGGGTCAACACTTTAAAACACTCTAAAACTTTTGATTGGGGTCACTTAGAAATGTCCTTGTTTTTGAAAGAAAAGCACATTTTTGTTCATTAAAATAACATCAAATTGATCAGAAATACAGTGTAGACATTGTTAATGTTGTAAATGACTATTGTAGCTTTAATGGAATATCTACATAGGCCCATTATCAGCAATCATTACTCCTGTGTTCCAATGGCACGTAGTGTTAGCTAATCCAAGTTTATAATTTTAAAAGGCTAATTGATCATTAGAAAACCCTTTTGCAATTATGTTAGCACAGCTGAAAACTGTTGTACTGATTAAAGAAGCAATAAAACTGGCCTTCTTCACGAGACTAGTTGAGTATCTTCCGGCGCCGACAGAGATGGCCGCCTCGCTTCGCGTTCCTAGGAAACTATGCAGTTTTTTGTTTTTTTACGAGTTATTTCTTACACTAGTACCCCAGGTCATCTTAGGTTTCATTACATACAGCCGAGAAGAACTACTGAATATAAGATCAGCGTCAACTCACCATCAGTACGACCAAGAATATGTTTTTCGCGATGCGGATCCTGTGTTCTGCCTTACAACCAGTGTAACGGAGTGGATTACATGCAGCGACCCAAAAACGACTCAGAAAAAGAGGGAAACGAAGCGGTCTTCTGGTCAGACTCCGGAGACGGGCACATCGTGCACCACTCCCTAGCATTCTTCTCGCCAATGTCCAGTCTCTTGACAACAAGGTTGATGAAATCCGAGCAAGGGTAGCATTCCAGAGGGACATCAGAGACTGCAACGTTCTCTGCTTCACGGAAACATGGCTAACCGGAGAGACGCTATCCGAGCGGTGCAGCCAGCGGGTTTCTCCACGCATCGCGCGGACAGAAACGAACATCTTTCTGGTAAGAAGAGGGGCGGGGGCGTATGCCTTATGGCTAACGTGACATGGTGTGATGACAGAAACATACAGGAACTCAAATCCTTCTGTTCACCTGATTTAGAATTCCTCACAATCAAATGTAGACCGCATTATCTACCAAGAGAATTCTCTTCGATTATAATCACAGCTGTATATATCCCCCCCCAAGCAGACACATCGATGGCTCTGAACGAACTTTATTTAACTCTCTGCAAACTGGAAATGATTTATCCGGAGGCTGCATTCATTGTAGCTGGGGATTTTAACAAGGCTAATCTGAAAACAAGACTCCCTAAATTTTATCAGCATATCGATTGCGCAACCAGGGGTGGAAAGACCCTGGATCATTGTTACTCTAACTTCCGCGACACATATAAGGCCCTGCCCCGCCCCCTTTCGGAAAAGCTGACCACGACTCCATTTGGTTGATCCCTGCCTACAGACAGAAACTAAAACAAGAAGCTCCCACGCTGAGGTCTGTCCAACGCTGGTCCGACCAAGCTGACTCCACACTCCAAGACTGCTTCCATCACGTGGACTGGGAGATGTTTCGTATTGCGTCAGACAACAACATTGACGAATACGCTGATTCCGTGTGCGAGTTCATTAGAACGTGCGTTGAAGATGTCGTTCCCATAGCAACGATTAAAACATTCCCTAACCAGAAACCTTGGAATGATGGCAGCATTCGTGTGAAACTGAAGGCACGAACCACTGCTTTTAATCAGGGCAAGGTGTCTGGTAACATGACTGAATACAAACAGTGCAGCTATTCCCTCCGCAAGGCTATCAAACAAGCTAAGCGCCAGTACAGAGACAAAGTAGAATCTCAATTCAACGGCTCAGACACAAGAGGCATGTGGCAGGGTCTACAGTCAATCACGGACTACAGGAAGAAACCCAGCCCAGTCACGGACCAGGATGTCTTGCTCCCAGGCAGACTAAATAACTTTTTGCCCGCTTTGAGGACAATACAGTGCCACTGACACGGCCTGCAACGAAAACATGCGGTCTCTCCTTCACTGCAGCCGAAGTGAGTAAGACATTTAAACGTGTTAACCCTCGCAAGGCTGCAGGCCCAGACGGCATCCCCAGCCGCGCCCTCAGAGCATGCGCAGACCAGCTGGCCGGTGTGTTTACGGACATATTCAATCAATCCCTATACCAGTCTGCTGTTCCCACATGCTTCAAGAGGGCCACCATTTTTCTTGTTCCCAAGAAAGCTAAGGTAACTGAGCTAAACGACTACCGCCCCGTAGCACTCACATCCGTCATCATGAAGTGCTTTGAGAGACTAGTCAAGGACCATATCACCTCCACCCTACCTGACACCCTTGACCCACTCCAATTTGCTTACCGCCCAAATAGGTCCACAGACGATGCAATCTCAACCACACTGCACACTGCCCTAACCCATCTGGACAAGAGGAATACCTATGTGAGAATGCTGTTCATCGACTACAGCTCGGCATTCAACACCATAGTACCCTCCAAGCTCGTCATCAAGCTCGAGACCCTGGGTCTCGACCCCGCCCTGTGCAACTGGGTTCTGGACTTCCTGACGGGCCGCCCCCAGGTGGTGAGGGTAGGCAACAACATCTCCTCCCCGCTGATCCTCAACACTGGGGCCCCACAAGGGTGCGTTCTGAGCCCTCTCCTGTACTCCCTGTTCACCCACGACTGCGTGGCCATGCACGCCTCCAACTCAATCATCAAGTTTGCGGACGACACAACAGTGGTAGGCTTGATTACCAACAACGACGAGACGGCCTACAGGGAGGAGGTGAGGGCCCTCGGAGTGTGGTGTCAGGAAAATAACCTCACACTCAACGTCAACAAAACTAAGGAGATGATTGTGGACTTCAGGAAACAGCAGAGGGAACACCCCCCATCCATCCACATCGATGGAACAGTAGTGGAGAGGGTAGCAAGTTTTAAGTTCCTCGGCATACACATCACAGACAAACTGAATTGGTCCACTCACACAGACAGCATCGTGAGGAAGGCGCAGCAGCGCCTCTTCAACCTCAGGAGGCTGAAGAAATTCGGCTTGTCACCAAAAGCACTCACAAACTTCTACAGATGCACAATCGAGAGCATCCTGGCGGGCTGTATCACCGCCTGGTATGGCAACTGCACCGCCCTCAACCGTAAGGCTCTCCAGAGGGTAGTGAGGTCTGCACAACGCATCACCGGGGGCAAACTACCTGCCCTCCAGGACACCTACACCACCCGATGCTACAGGAAGGCCATAAAGATCATCAAGGACATCAACCACCCGAGCCACTGCCTGTTCACCCCGCTGTCATCCAGAAGGCGAGGTCAGTACAGGTGCATCAAAGCTGGGACCGAGAGACTGAAAAACAGCTTCTATCTCAAGGCCATCAGACTGTTAAACAGCCACCACTAACATTGAGTGGCTACTGCCAACACACTGTCAATGACACTGACTCTACTCCAGCCACTTTAATAATGGGAATTGATGGGAAATGATGTAAATATATCACTAGCCACTTTAAACAATGCTACCTTATATAATGTTACTTACCCTACATTATTCATCTCATATGCATACGTAGATACTGTACTCTATATCATCGACTGCATCCTTATGTAATACATGTATCACTAGCCACTTTAACTATGCCACTTGGTTTACATACTCATCTCATATGTATATACTGTACTCGATATCATCTACTGTATCTTGCCTATGCTGCTCTGTACCATCACTCATTCATATATCCTTATGTACATATTCTTTATCCCCTTACACTGTGTATAAGACAGTAGTTTTTTTGGAATTGTTAGTTAGATTACTTGTTCGTTATTACTGCATTGTCGGAACTAGAAGCACAAGCATTTCGCTACACTCGCATTAACATCTGCTAACCATGTGTATGTGACAAATAAAATTTGATTTGATTTGATTTGTATCTGGAGCATCACAGGCTCAAAATGGCCAGAAACAAATAACTTTCTTCTGAAAGTAGCCTTTGTCAGTCTATTCTTGTTCTGAGAAATTAAGGCTCTTCCATGCGAGAAATTGCCAAGAAACTGAAGATCTCGTACAACGCTGTGTACTACTTCCTTCAGAGAACAGCGCAAACTGTCTCTAACCAGAATAGAAAGAGGAGTGGGAGGCCCCGGTGCACAAATGAGCAAGAGGACAAGTACATTAGAGTGTCTAGTTTGAGAAACAGACGCCTCACAAGTCCTCAACTGGCAGCTTCATTAAATAGTACCCGCAAAACACCAGTCTCAACGTCAGCAGTGAAGAAGCGACTCCGGGATGCTGGCCTTCTTGGCAGAATTGCAAAGAAAAAGCCATATCTCAGACTGGCCAATAAAAATAAAAGATTAAGATGGGCAAAAGAACACTGACACTGGACAGAGGAACTATGCCTAGAAGGCCAGCATCCCGGAGTCGCCTCTTCACTGTTGACGTTGAGACTGATGTTTTGCGGGTACCATTTAATGAAGTGAGGACTTGTGAGGTGTCTGTTTGGGTAGGCACAAAACTACCTTCATACTTCACTTGTTTTGTGGCACTTGTGGCAGTCGTAGAGCAAAATGGAAAATGTCGTGTTCCTCGAGAGTCTCCCCTTTCCATAGAGTGGTCATAATAGTCTGTATTTCAAACGTTTGGAACGCTACAGACATTTACGTGAGAAGACTGATTTTCAGGATGTCTCATGATTGGACAAACACCGCTCTAGCTCTGCCACCTTTCATCACAGATGGGGAAGTGCGGCACTGGCGGATGCAGTGGCTTGTTATGTAATTTAGATTGACGCATCGACTCTGGGGGGTTAAACCCACATTCTAATCGTAAACCCCTTTAAATCGGATCTAAAATCCCTCATGACCATATTATAATTCTACTGCGTCGATGAAGCAACTGCCTTCTTCATTTCATCTGTTTATCTTACTTCACTCCAGTGCATTTTGCAAAGCTCCAGAACGTGATCAGACTCACTCACCATCACATTTAGCTTTAACAATACTGTGATCCATGTTAATATGAATGCTTTTTATTTTTTTATGCTCTAAATCCTCACGTAAGGGCCTAAAACCAAAATCGTGCATTAAGTTTGACTACGATAAAATATATTTTGTAAGTTGTTGATTTGTACATGTTTATCTGCTCCATGCGGCACCACTGATTATGCTAGTATGCTAGGCATCAGAATGAAAAGAACAACTGAAGACATTAACAGAATAAGGAGCATTTGTTGCTGTATAGGATGCATAGGTCTCGGTATAATCACATGAAAGGGACCCATATAAAGTGACACAGAGAGAGATGGAGCTTTGAAAACTCCTTACAGAAGGTGATCAAAGCCAAAGTGCCTTTACTGTCCAAGGCAGATATACAGACTAATTAACCCAGCATCATCCTAAACGGAGCTAGAGGAGAGTGACAGAGTCATTCAACGTCACCCAGAAACATCTATTCCCTTATTGTAATTAAGTATATCTTCCACGGCTGTACATGAAGTACATGCTGTTTACAGTTGCTACACACAGAGCAGTGGCAGACCCCGCAACTGTCAGAACGGCCAGTGCCGTTTGATGTCTGTTTCAGGAAAACATCTTCTGTGTGTCTCTGTATTTCCCTCCAGTTTGCTGCTTGCTGCTGGTTCACTCTCATTACTGTCTGTTACCTTCTATCCCTTCAGAGGAGTGAGAACTCACAAAGGACCGGAGCAGAGCCTTGGATGTTCCGACACTGGAACATCACACAAGGGACCCTGAATCCACAGTACTGTACTGTGGAAGGAGTGAGTCATCCCTATTGCTTTAAGCTTTTCCCTATTGTCTTTAGGTTCGGTTTAAACTACACTGCAAAAGACAGTTTTGGTACTCAGTGCTGTTCGGTTTCATTGGGAGAGGATGAGAATATTGGAATTCTCAATAAATGAACTAAAACCAAAAGGAGCTAGGGCTCAAATGACGACAAACAAGACATTCAAATCATTTTGGCGCGTGCCAAAGACATGAACATCCACATAATAACACTGTGTGAAACTTTTGTTTTGAGAGCGTGTGACTAGCTCTGGCAAGACGCAGAGTGAGGGGAGGAGACATCCCAAGAGGTCAACACATTCAGCATAGCAAAAGACAGAGGGAGAGATGGATCTACATTACTGATTCACACTGTGAAGGAAGGCACTGAGTAATGAGTGGGAGGCCATAGATCAGACTGTACTAGGGAGAGACACCGTGCAGTGACGCCCTTAAGATATTTGAATGATAGGAAGAATAGAATGTTGTACAGAGACAGTACCTTTGGTTTCCATTATGCATGACACCTCACTCTCCATTTCCTCCTCCACCGGCTCCTCGACCTTCCTCGGTTTGCATGGCCGCCCAACCCTGGGAGAGAGAAGGGAGTCAATAGAGACACACAGATAGGGCAGTACTGCAGGGACTGAGCTCACACAATTTGGAACAAACTTTTCATGACATATTGAGTCACTACTTCATTGATTATCACTGTGCATTCCAAGATGTTCCAATACTAGCCGTCACTACTCCTGGGATGAAAATGTCATTGCTTGTAATCACTTTTAAATCCTAAGAACTGTTCCGTCATACTCAAGCAACACGCTGCTCTGGTTGAGTCTTGATAAATCCTAAATAACAGGGTGATGACTTGAGTTTCTCTCTAAATTAAACTTAGCTCAGGCATTCTGTCGCCTCTCTTCTCCATGTGCGCAGAAATAGTTTTGTGCATTGGACTGAAAGAAGGTCCCAACTCCTGAATAAAATAAAGATAAAACTTAGCCCCCGTCCCTGGACCACCAATTAATCTATGCAAATAAGTTTTAGCATTTAAATAACCTATACAAATCAAGCTGCCCACATATTCCATCAGTTATCTGAAATACCAACACGTCTCTGAGGCCATACATGTGGAGTAGAAATGTCTAGTAAAATGGGATTGAGTACATATTAGAAATACCTGCTCGTAACGACATTTGATTGTTTGATTATTATTATTTTTTAAAGTGAAACAGCATGATGTCATGTATGACTCATTGAAATCTGATGAAAATAGTGCATGATGGTTTTGGTAGTGTATGCCTAAGGAGGGACTTATATAAATGAAAGGAAGGTAATTGTAGGGCAGGCATTAACCTCATCTCCAGCCTTCGAGAGAGAGCCGGCTGGTGGACAAGATTAGGCAGGCATGAGTCAGATGACAGTTTGACAAAGCTCAGGGAAGATGCTGTGGAGAGGCTTGGTAATTACAGCAATCTTCAATTATACTACGCTGACTGTGGCTCTCTCTGTGTGGTAATAAATGTGGTCCAGAAAATATATATATTTTATAAAAAGCGAGAGAGAGAGAGGGTCAGTTGTTGGCTATTAGGGAGCGGAGGCCGTGCAGCGTGTGTGAATGTGTGAGGTAGATACAGGAGGCTCGGAGTACCAGAGCAGCAACGGAGGGAGAGGCGACTTCTTGCTAGTTACAGTTGAAGTCGGAAGTTTACATACACTTAGGTTGGAGTCATTAAAACTCGTTTTTCAACCACTCCACACATTTCTTGTTAACAAACTATCGTTTTGGAAAGTCAGATAGGACTTCTACTTTGTGCGTGACAAGTAATTTTTCCAACAATTGTTTACAGACAGATTATTTCACTTGTAATTCACTGTATCACAATTCCAGTGGGCCAGAGGTTTACATACACTAAGTTGACTGTGCCTTTAAAACAGCTTGGGAAATTCCATCATTGGAAAATCAAAAGAAATCAGCCAAGACCTCAGAAAAAAATTGGAGACCTCCACAAGTCTGGTTCATCCTTGGGAGCATTTTCCAAATGCCTGAAGGCACCACGTTCATCTGTACAAACAATAGTATGCAAGTATAAACACCATGGGACCACGCAGACGTCATGCCGCTCTGGAAGGAGACGCATTCTGTCTCGTAGAGATGAACGTACTTTGGTGCAAAAAGTGCAAATCCCAGAGCAACAGCAAAGGACCTCGTGAAGATGCTGGAGGAAACAGGTACAAAAGTATCTATATCCACAGTAAAACGAGTCCCATATCGACGTAACCTGAAAGGCCGCTCAGCAAGGAAGTAGCCACTGCTCCAAAACCGCCATAAAAAAGCCAGACTACGGTTTGCAACTGCACATGGGGACAAAGATTGTACTTTTTGGAAAAATGTCCTCTGGTCTGATTAAACAAAAATAGAACTGTTTGGCCTTAATGACCATCGTTATGTTTGGAGGAAAAAGGGGGTAGGCTTGCAAGCCGAATAACACCATCCCAACCGTGAAGCACGTGGGTGGCAGCATCATGTTGTGGGGGTGCTTTGCTGCAGGAGGACCTGGTGCACTTCACAAAATAGATAGCATCATGAGAGAAGGAAATTATGTGGATATATTGAAGCAACAACTCAAGACATCAGTCAGGAAGTTAAAGCTTGGTCGTAAATGGGTCTTCCAAATGGACAATGACCCCAAGCATATTTACAAAGCTGTGGCAAAATGGCCCAAGAACAACAAAGTCAAGGTATTGGAGTGGCCATCACAAAGCCCTGACCTCAATCCAATAGAAAATGTGTGGGCAGAACTGAAAAAACATGTGTGAGCAAGAAGGCCTACAAACCTGACTCAGTTACACCAGCTCTGTCAGGAGGAATGGGCCAAAATTCACCCAACTTATTTAGGGAAGGTTATGGAAGACCCTAAACATTTGACCCAAGTTAAACAATTTAAAGGCAATGCTACAAAATACTAATTGAGTGTATGTAAACTTCTGACTCACTGGGAATGTGATGAAAGAAATAAAAGCTGAAATAAATCATTCGCTCTACTATTATTCTGACATTTCACATTCTTAAAATAAAGTGGTGATCCTAACTGACCTAAAACAGGGAATTTTTACTTGGA
This sequence comes from Oncorhynchus tshawytscha, assembly GCF_018296145.1. Classification (NCBI taxonomy): domain Eukaryota; kingdom Metazoa; phylum Chordata; class Actinopteri; order Salmoniformes; family Salmonidae; genus Oncorhynchus; species Oncorhynchus tshawytscha. Next base: position 14,716,482 of record NC_056446.1, on the reverse strand, counting down.
TTAAATGTCAGGAAGTGTGAAAAACTGAGTTTAAATGTATTTGGCTAAGGTGTATGTAAACTTCCGACTTCAACTGTATATATTGTGTCATCCGATTGCATAGTACCTGTCTTGACTATGTCAAACTGAGAGAAGCTAGCTAATTAGGCTAATTGAGGTTCCACTCAGATGATAGCCTAAATAGCAGCCTACCTGTTGGCTTTTGGTTGTTGTAGCCTTTCTTTCTCATTTCACTTTTAATTCTCTCATTTTAATCCCATCTTTCATTGATTAGATATCCCCTTGACTTGCTTGCCACATAAGCAGAGCAGCAATGCAATTGTCTCTCTCGCTCTCCTCTGCGGAAAGTGACCAGAGCGCACGCCTTTTTTAGCAACTTTTTCCCCCAAATCATCAATATATAGTCGCATCATGCAGCCCATATATGTTTCTAATTTCTAAGACATTCCCATGTTTATAGGCCTATCACAACTAAATAAATAATGGGTCTTATTGTGATGGTAAAGGCTATACGAAATGGTTTTATACGACTTCTTAAAACGTAGATGCTCCAAAGGCGCGCATCAGCAGCTCGTACGAGTGGAAGCCCGGAGATGCTAAAATGTGTTTATGTTAATTAACAAGTCAATTACGGCAAGACCGCCAGTCATTTGCATGACAATTACCGGCTGACAAAACGTAGTGACTGCCACAGCCCTACATCAGGTCCTCACAATCCTATCAGTCGAACACTGGACCAGCCGGCAGTAACGACACAGTCGCACACCGCTCAACCATCAGATTGAGTGCGGATTCTGTCAGCCATTCCGGATAGTGCAGGGCTTTTCACGTGTATTGTAAGGGCCACTCACCTCCTTTTTGGCTCTGTGCCGGCGGGTTTCTTGATTGACCGCTCCATGGCACTTGCCACCCCGATGCCAGCCTTCTCGCCCCTGCCAGGCTTGTCCAGGTGATTTGGGTTGGCGCTTAAGTGCTTGCTATGAAATTGGCAGAGAAATAGTTTTTTTTTAAGTACAATAATAAGAGAGCCATGTTTGGCGTGGAACGGTTAAGCATGAGAGTCACTTCAGACAGAAATAGATGAGAGCTGTTCGCACTTTTTTGGGGGGGTGTTAAAATGCTCGAAGGAATTTGGAAATGAAGTTGAACTGCAAAATTCGAAGCTACACGATGATAGTCTCGGCCAAACTCTACATTCTAATACGCCTACGCTGGAATCATACATTTCCCCCCTACAATATCTGTCTCAGACTGTGCTGAGAATATATTGTAGTTAAAGCAGTGTTTTGGTTACTGATTGGTCCTTACTCTGCAGTGGGAGCTGGAGCTGGGTTGATATCTGGGTTGGGTTCTGCCCGTCGGGGTCGCCCCAGTCCTCCTGACCCTGGCATCTCACCACTCAGACGGTCTGGCAGCACTGAGTCCTTGTTGATGTTGATGTCAGAGTATGGGCATCCCACCGCACTGCAAATCAGAGCATATACATTATTACAAATGACTGATTTAAGGAAAAAAGACTTGGTGTAATAACTTCATAATAGGCCTTAATTACAACTTAATAAGGTGTTAATAACAAGACAAGATATTCATTCACACATCAGTGATCTTGGGGACAGAATCAAAAGCTAATATAAGCAAAGCAGCAGAGAGATAGATATGTATATATTTTTTAAGGCAGCTCGCTCACACTGAGTGTGTGCCACAAACACTCTTTCCTGTCTAATCGGGGAAACATTGATGTTGGCATAAAACAGTTTACACCGTTCCTAGTACTACTCCATAGTCACTACAGCCAACCCCAGAGTTTCTGGGGTTGAAGTGATTCATTCCAGGGTGATGAATCTCAATTTGGTAACATTGAACGTGCTCTAACTCAAGCTACAGACAATAGCAGTCTGTAGACTGAGACTACTTCATTCACAACAGCCTTGTCATCATCCACCTGTGTAATGTGCTATTTCTCATTATCTTAGGGGGAAACATACTTTACCTCAACTAAAAAGGAAAGGGGATGGATCTATATAAACAACATATTTGCACTGAAATGGTTAGGTAAGCCTCGCTGTCACACTGCGACCACTCTGACTGACGAGGGGAGAGAGAAAGAGAGATCGCGTTTCTCCCTTTCTCTCACTCTCTGCTAATCCCCCTCTCATTTTTCTTGGCTGCTGTCACACATTTCTTTGCATAACGAGGGCTCTTTCCCATCCTTTCTGTGCGTAGCTAGCTGTCGCTCTACCACTTTAATATTCCAGGTTTGCCAACAAACACTGATAAAGCACCTCTCATCCCATAGATACATTTTAATACACTATATTCTGTACTCGGGCTCCAAGTTAATCAGCTTACATTACAGACACTGAACCAACGGACTGTGTCCCTATTAAAAAGTCTCTCTACCGCAGTGTGCACGACCTCCGGTCACTCCATAATAAAGCACGGCAACGTCGGGAGAAAGACTTAGAGTCATTATGCCTTTTCTGCCAATATGTTTCTGCTCACATTAGTAGATCTCCAGCTGGAGGGGTACATGCTGTACGAAAGCCCGGTGAGGCAGAGGTGGGTGTATGGAGAGTGGAGGTGCGGTTTCTCAGGAGAAAAGGGTAAGAATTGTGATGAATAATGATGGGAGAGAGTGACACTCATGTGCTTACACCGCTGTGCCTCTAGCGCCACACAGCCAATTATACAGGCTCTATACAGCCTCACCCCAGGGGCATTCAGGTACGTGTGGATCATGTACAATACCTACCTATATTGTTGACCTCCGGACCTACCACAGCTGCTGTAGGCTAACATTCACTTTCAGTAGGAATACATTGGGTGTCTCTTGCATTATGAGTCTCTATGCTACAGTAATAAACATAACTGGTAACTGGTGGATCAATGAGCCTGAAGCCCAGTTTGACCAGCAACAAGTGACCATTCACCGGCAAGTAGCGATATGAAGCCTGTTGGGGTTACAAGTGGACATTTCTATTGGATGGTAGTTTTGATGGCCTGGCCAGTCAGACAGAGTGATTGCTCTGAGTGTGGGTACCTGTGGTGGCCAGAGTAGCGGGCTCCTTTGATGTGGCCCACACCTTTACACCCTGGGGTGGGACATCCGCCCTGCTCAGACGACTCAAACAGCTCCTGTGGACCTGGGGATGAGGAGAGGAGAGGGGGGTGAGATATTATATCCAGATCTACCTAGTGATACCCTATTCCCTACATGACTTCAGGCGAACCATCCTAAAATAATGTTCATCTAATCTAGCCGATTAATGTAATGCGAATGTGCAGTGTCCATATTAGGATAGCCTCAGTCACAAGGAGTTGGTGTCAACATCCCAAGGAGCTGGTACTATTGACAGTCAGTACAGGAAGAGAGAAAGCAGATATGTCCCTGGATGTGTCCATATGACACGAGTGAGCTGCCATGTGGAGCAGTAACTCTCGCTCTGAGAACGCAGCTCTGTACTCTGAAACATGACGGCAGTATCAGCTGCACTCTAATCACAACTCCTCACTCCGCGTTTCCATGGACACCACTACACGGGGAGAAATTAGTAGTAAGTGGAAAGGGAGGCAGAGAGAAGTTCATTGTTCAGCTCCCAGCATCCTCAGGGTAAAATGCAGGATATTGACCTGGAGAGCCAGGACTCATGAGCCATCAAAGAGTCATTTTGAATAATTTGCTTTTTTCCCCACCAACAAGGCTTCTTCCCACCACTCCTTCAATATAACAACAGCAGATCAGATTAAATCGACGCAGAGACGGAACCGTCTTTTCAGGGAAAAGCATATCAAGCTATTTGCGATTGAACGGGATAAGAAATAGCAGCGTCCATTGAGGCCTGGCTCTAAGTGTGTCTGCTAGGAACCGTAGGTCTGGAACTGAGGCAAGGAGCTGGACATGAATAGATTAGGATGAGTCATAAAGCCACTCACTGATCGGGGGCTGGAGGGGGTGGCCTGTCTTAGCACACCAGCCCGCAGGGTGGATGTCTGGACTGTCTGTGTCCACCCAGTAGTCATACTCATCCGTCCAGCCATCAAAATGGATCTAGAGGAACACACACCAAGGACAAACAGTCACAGTAGAGTCCGACCACATACGATAAATATAGAAATGTGGGGAAAAGAGATTTAATCAAAATCATGGTTGAATGATAAAGACATAACTTGGAGATTAGAAGCTGAACTACTGATTGCGTCAATCTAGCTGACAAGCACTGTCTCGGACTGAAGCCCCTGGCACTGCCCTTACAGCTGGAGGAGGCTAGCCCGGGCTATCTGTGGGAGGCCGACACACAGCATAGTTGGTAACTATCGCTCATCCTCTGTTCTTATCCACACTCCTGACAATGATAGTGTGCTTCACAGTGTGGGGCAAACAAGAGGAGACAGGAGCACACCAGGGTGTTGTGGGAAGGCAGACTCTCCTAGTACACAGCCTGCTTCCCTGCCTTGCTAAAAACAATTGTTATTAGTTCAGTCGAAGACAACATGAAACATGAAGCATGCGCTGGCACAAAGGGATTGAAGATGGGGAGACAGCATGAGAATGTATGTGATGCTTGAAGGACAATGAGAGCATGAAACGCATGTAGTGTTGGTTCGTGTATGAGTGGTGAGAGTGATGGTGGTGGGGGTATGGATGGAGCGTCAGAAAACAGTCTTGGAATGAGTGAGAGAAGATAGGGTTCAGAGGTAGGAGGTCAAGATCAAAATCGAAAGCCTTGTATATAAAGTGACAAGTGACAGTAGAGAAACCAAAGCTAAGCTGAAGGAGTACGAGTTTTGAAACCCGGAGGGACTGTATAGACTGGAGCTATGCTATCTAGGGCTATTCTTGCTCCATGTGCAGAAGGGTTTAGACTGAGATGACTGAACAGTATAGGCATAAGTAGGGCAGAGGGAGAGGCACTGACATACACCTCAGACAGCCAGCTGTCCATCGACTCCCAACACTGACCTACTGTTCACTTCAGAGTTAAAAGAGCATGGAGAGCAGAGCTCTCCTGAAAATGGTCTCAAGGAGAGAGTCAAGGAGATGTTAATTTGATGTACTGAAAACTGGAATAGAGGGACAATGGTGAGGTCTTGAATAATTTGTATATGTATTCCCAGTAAATCAGCACATTTCTCCCACAGGACACCTTCATACAGAGTTCATCTCCCAATTTTCCACATAGAGCTGGAGTTTCATCCTTTTTTTGTTCTTTGAAATGTTTCAGAGAAATCTGTAGTGAACCAGAACTCAAGAGATTATACTCAAGGATTATACTAGTTCAGATCTAGGGTCTAATAGCTACACACTTCACAGTGCAGATGAGTGACGTATTGGCTAATCCTCCTGTCATGTACAGCTCAACTAACCAACACACACACACACACTCATCCCTACATCTGAGCCTAAAAACAAGTGGTGGGAGGAAGGGAGACCTCCTAGTTATTGACATAGACAGAAGTGTTGCTACAGCTGAGTCACAGTATCATGTTGAATGACTCCAGTCTGGAGTGAAGATGGATACTGGTAGACACAGTGGTCAGACAGAGACAGATAAGAGAGTTGAAGAGATGTTCTCACCTGGACCCTGTGGTCATCAGTGTCCACCACGGTGGCCACTCTGACAAGCATGGGGTTCCTCTTGTCCACCGTCTCCAACTTCATGAGTGGCTGGAAACTGTGGGGGGGTTTCTGTAGAGGGAGAGTGGGGGGGGTCTTAGGGCTCAGAGGCACCAATAGCGCTTGCAGGCCAAGGGTACTTAGCACTTCTGAACATAATTTGCGAACCGAGGGCGCTCTGATTTCACATGTAGAATCGTGTGAATAATTCCGGTAGTCCGACCTCTACAGCGGGTGGTCCTTAAAACACAGCGCGCTGACGATCGGCAGACGAACGCCAGACCCACATTCACGTGCATCTTTAGGCAGCATATCATATGTCACACTCTGCGGCAGACGGCCTGCTAGGCTACTCCAGTAAACTGTGTTGGAATGTAGACGTGGGGCTGCCACATCGTCCTGCGTGCCGAGGATAGAGAGATAGAGAGATAAACAGCCATACCCCTTTAAAAGCCCTGGCAGGAGCCGGTGACGAGTGGGTCTCCTCCAGATACTTTCCCCAGGAGAAATTCTTGACATTGGGGTAACCTACAGGAAAGAGTAATGAAAAAGACTGAGCCAGATTGAGCACGACTACACATGCTGTATCACGTAGTACATGTGTGGGCGGGTAAAGGGCGGGTAAAGTCCCTTGTGCTTTCTGTCATTCTAAACCATCGGTCTTCTCCACAGTGGAATAACATAATTTACAGATCAGATTAAAACAAACAAAAAAATGCAGTCATTTAGCAGACACTCTTATCCCAAGTGACTTACAGTAGAGAGTGCACACATTTTCATACTTTTATTCGTACTGGTCCCCCATGGGAATTGAACCCACATCCCTGGCGTTGCAAGTGCCACGCCCCACCAACTGAGCTACATGGGCGGTGATCTGCTTGGAAACGTTCCATGTGTTGATCTATACTATCAGAACTGTATGCTCAGTCATCATTACACATGTGTGGTATCCTGGCAGGATCTGCAGGATACATAGTGAGTTAGTATCTCACCTGGAGGCTTGGTGAGAATCCTGTCGTTGTCTTGACACCAGCCCACTGGGTGGATGTATGGACTGGTTGCATCACACCTACGGAGGAGCAGGAGAAGGACAGTGGTAACAAAATGCCACCTGCTCAGCAGATTTCTCATTTCTTTGTATATATACACACATGTATATTCCTCCTCTTCCCTATAAACGGTTATGACATGAACTTCCCCATAAACTGTTACGGGGGATTGAATAGGGATAATGTTTAGGAGTAAGCACAAGGATAGGAGAATAGGTCAGCTGACATTGTGACAGACTCTGAGCCACTGTGGCTTCAGCAACCTTATGACTGAGTGATTAACCCGTTCAGCTAACCGTGATGGCATTTATGCAACAATCACTTTGACGTACCGGGAAGTGTCAGGGCGAGAAAGGATACTTCCCTCACAGCTTCCCACGGTTCCCTCTCTCCACGTCAACCATCGGCAGGACAACATATATCTATCACTGAATGATGGACGGCACACCACTGACAAGTAGATTGTAGGCAGTAATACTGCTATGATGCTGTCATTGCATCAGCAGTGCAGGATAAATTGCAAGGGGCTTGCATAACTGCATAACGGTTTACTATTTCACCATGGGACTCAACATACTGTATCGAAACCAATCCCTTTTTGTGTTGTGCCAGTGTGACACAACTGTGTCGTAATCTACATTTGAGGATTGCCATTGTTTCTACCTCAGTGGTCAGTGTTGTTACAGCAAGCTTGTCTGAGGGACAACATAGACCCCCAGTGTCCTACTCTCTGGCCAGGCCAGGGTGAAGCAGAGACCAGTGGAGTGGTTAACCCGCTCTTTGGCCCAGAGGTGTGATGCTGCAGGGCCTGTGACTGGCTGACGTGAGCTGTAGCGACAACACATGAGAGAGAGAGCGTCATCTCCCTGGGTGAATCTGCTCGTCCCTTAACCGCTCCAGGCTCTACTCTCTCTCTCTAACTCCTCTGCTCCTTGACATTTATTTGACGATCATCCATAATTCAGCCAATACAAGCTCTTGTATCGTGCAGACTGGGACTACCTCCTGGCGGTCCAAATCCCAAGCTGGGAGGGATTAGAGCAGGCACGAAACGACAGTAACGACACGCGCAATTCTCAGTCGGAAAAAGACAAACAAAGGCGAAAATCAACAAGGGTTGGAGGGATGGCAATTGAGGGGGGAAAAGGAGACTAGAGAATTGTGAGGGAAGTGATATGCGTGCTAGTGTCAGAAGAATAATTCATGGTAGAGCCGATTCATACTGTACTTAAAATGTATTACACAAGTAATGTAGCTTGTTTGCTTGTGTAAAATATTAATAACAAACACTCTGGTAAGAGGCAATGCTTTTCTCCTCCCAGACACAAACATTCTGTTGTAATAAATCTAGCACCATCTAGTGCCCAATTCTGCAACCAGAAAAAAAAAATCTACGTGACTTAGATATGACATCGGTAAACACAAATCACCGCTTTGATTTTAAAGTCTGAAATATCGTAAGGAAATGTTAGGAAATGTAAATCACAAAGTTAGACATTACCAGAAGTCGTAGCTCTCATCCCAGTCATCAAAGTGCACCAGGAATCGACTGTCCACCATGTCTGTTACTGTGGCAACACAGATGAAGGAGGGGTTCTTCTTGTCAATGGCCTCCAGCTTCATTCCAATTCTGAATCCTAAAGGAGTGACAGTCTGGAAAATAAACACAGGACAGTTACTCAGAGACAAAAAGCTCACATTTGGCTCAGCCATGAATCTTGTCATATTATAGCCTTTCGACTGCTCATGAAACTACTCAATATCTATGTTGAACGGGTTGATGTCAAGTATTGTACTTCAATGAAGGAGGTGTAAAACTGGGCGTGAAGTCTAACTAAACTGAACAGTTTCACCTAGCGGTAAAAACACTAGTATCAAAGCAATATGAAAGCGATCCATAAGGCCTTGGACACACTCGGATTGTCAGACCAACGGAGATTATTGTCCGGGGGGGGAACGCACAAACGGTCTGTCTTTTGATGGATGCAACTTGTCCAAATTCGTCCGAGAATAGTTGAATTGAGTTGAACTTTTGACGGGACAAAAACTGACAGTGATGTATGTCATATACAATTTCATCCGAGTTCATGCATCGGAGTGTGTCCCCGGCCTAAATTAGATCTGTAGGCTGTTCTTACCGCGTTCTGATTCTCAAACAGGGCCTTGGGAGCTGCCTGGGCTTTGCTCAGCTTGATATACGACAACCAGCTGAACTCCTCATCCTTTAAACCTGTCCATCCATAGAGAGAAGGGGGGGGGGTAATTTGGATCATTTTCCTCTTTATCAAATATCCCTGGATCAATTTCAGGTATGCTAGTAATCATGCAGAAAATAGCTACTAAAAATGCATGAGTATTGTTTTCCTGTTGCCATAGGTAACCTGCTTGCACAAAGCAAAAAAAATGAATTATAACCATCCCTATAAGACTAGTCTCACATAGGAAAGAAAACAGTGGTAAAGAAATACTAATGAGAGGATGAGGGAGTGCTACAGTCACAGTTTGAAAAATGTCCCATCTAAAATGACCAATACTGTATGCGTTATTAGCTTTTCCAGGTGGATATCTGTCAAAGGTAGCATGTCTCTTACCTTTGGGGGGGTGAAGCGTGTGTCCTGTTTTCTCACACCATCCCACAGGGTGAATGTCTGCAGAGTTGGAATTCACCCAGAAGTCATAGTAGTCGGAGTACTTGTCAAAGTGAAGCCGTATTCTGTGTCCTGAAACCTAAACATGGAAGAAGCATTAAGCATCTTCACACATTACACGGTTATCCTGTGTTTGCTACTCAAACGAGATTAATTAAGTAGTGACCTACTGACTAGACGCACACATGATGCCAACATAGAAAAGTGGACATAATTCAAAGTACAAAAACGCATTTATGGTCTTATAAATACTGTATTTTGCTGATGCCATTGCATAGCAACCCATAAGTCCTCACAACTATCACAGCTATGCACTGGAACAAGAACAACGACAATGCAGACTTTGCTTCAGATCTTCCCAAAGCTGAAGATTTCCATGACATGAGTTTCGACTCCCCTGAGAGGGCAGCGATGATGAGTCGAGGTGAGAGGTTACCTCAGCTACAGTGAGCACACAGTACATGGAGGGGTGCTCTGGATCCACTCCCTCTAGCTTCATTCCCACCCGGAATCCATTCTTACTCTGGGGGAAGGCCTGGTGCTGAAAGGAAAATGGGACATCATTAGTTTAAAATACATATTTCCGGGCTTTTGAAAAATAATGAACTTAAAGCAGCAATATGGGACTTTTTGGGCGACCCGGCCAAATTCTCCTAGAATTGAGAGTTATAGATCTGCCATTCTCATTGAAAGCAAGTGTAAGAAGCGGTAGATATGTTCTATGTGCGCAATTTCTATGCTTCACGTTCTAAGGTTTCGTTTCTGCATCTTTTACTTTTGGGTTTGGAAAACCAGCTTCAAACCGAGGAAAGTACAATATTTATGGTTATGGAAAATATATTGCACAGCAGTTTAGATGGTAAAAGGATTCTCTACACTATACTTGCTTGTTTTGTCACAAACTGAAATTATGCAAACTATTAGAATATTAGCAACCAGGAAATGGTGGAGCGATTTCTGCATAGTGCACCTTCAACACTGTTTTTGTAGGCAAAGACTAATACATGTGATTAATGAGTTGAAATTAATTTATTCTCAACATGTAGGAAAAAATGTAGGACTTGATGTGAAATATCATCTTAACCCTGAATGACAAGCTGTAAAGGAGGAATAGACGAAAGAATAGAATGACTAGAAGGAAACGGAGAAGGATAAGGGTTTAGATTTAAGTATTTAAGATTCAATAACCCATTCTATACAGGCCTGAGGGGTATGGTATGACAGCTCACCTCTTTGAACAGTTTAGTGGGGGCAGCAATGGCTTTGTCCTGCTCCAGATATGAGGCCCAACACCAAGACTTCTTTTTCCCTCCATATGGAACAGCTTCCATAGTGAGACAATGATTCATTAGATTGTGTAAAAAGCAATACACAACATTACATTGAAACACATACAGTTAGTGTGTGTGTGTGTGTGTGTGTGTGTGTGTGTGTGTGTGTGTGTGTGTGTGTGTGTGTGTGTGTGTGTGTGTGTGTGTGTGTGTGTGTGTGTGTGTGTGTGTGTGCAAATGGCAGTGATTATATCAATATGGTGATTGTGAAAATTAGTATCCGGGCCCTGAGTGGCCCCTCACAAGTGTCCCTCCCACTGCATGTTTCTACTCACTGTGTCTTAGTAGGCCTGCATCCCCCCTCCGTTTCCTCCTGCCTCGCGGTGCGCCACGGGTCGTCTTCCTGCTGTCTTTCTCCTCCTGTTTGATGCACACAGGAGGCTTTACACACTAGAACACTAGAATATGCAGTAACATTTTAAGACTAAGAATTCTAAGAACAGTACCAGTCAAAAGTTTGGACATACCTACTCATTCCAGGGTTATTCTTTTTTTTTAAAACTGTTTTCTACATTGTAGAATAATAGTGAAGACATCAAAACTAGGAAATAACACATATGGAATCAACCATCAAGCGCTATGATGAAACTGGCTCTCATGAGGACCGCCACAGGAAAGGAAGACCCAGAGTTACCTCTGCTGCAGAGGATAAGTTCATTAGAGTTACCAGACTCAGAAATTGAAGCCCAAATAAATGCTTCACAAAGTGCAAGTAACAGACACATCTCAACATCAACTGTTCAGAGGAGACTGCGTGAATCATGCCTTCATGGTCGAATTGCTGCAAAGAAACCACTACTAAAGGACACCAATAAGAAGACACTTGCTTGGGCCAAGAAACATGAGCAGTGGACATTAGACCGGTGGAAATCTGTCCTTTGGTCTGATGAGTCCAAACTGCTGTGTCTTTGTGAGACGCAGAGTAGGTGAACAGATGATCTCTGTATGTGTAGTTCCCACCGTGAAGCATGGAGGAGGAGGTGTGATGGTGTGTGGGTGCTTTGCTGGGAACACTGTCTGTGATTTATTTAGAATTCAAGGCACACGTAACCAGCATGGCTACCACAGCATTCTGCAGCGATACGCCATACAACCTGGTTTGCGCTTAGTGGGACTATCATTTGTTTTTCACCAGGACAATGACCCAACACACCTCCAGGCTGTGTAAGGGCTATTTGACCAAGAAGGAGAATGATGTAGTGCTGCATCAGATGACCTGGCCTCTACAATCACCCGACCTCAACCCAATTGAGATGGTTTGGGATAGGTTGGACTGCAGAGTGAAGGAAAAGCAGCCAACAAGTTCTCAGAATATGTGGGAACTCCTTCAAGACCTTTGGAAAAGCATTCCAGGTGAAACTGGTTGAGAGAATGCCAAGAGTGTGCAAAGCTATCATAAAGGCAAAGGGTGGCTACTTTGAAGAATCTAACATATAACATATATTTTGATTTGTTTAACACTTTTTGGTCACTACATAATTTGACTGGTACTGTATATAAATGTGATATTTCAGTTTTATCAGTTTTATACAGTTGCAAACATTTCTAAAAACCTGTTTTTGCTTTGTCATTCTGAGGTATTGTGTGTAGACTGATGAGGGAAATAAACAATTTGATCAATTTTAGAATAAAGCTGTAACCTGACAAAATGTGGAAAAAGTCAAGGGGTCTGAATACTTTCCAAACGCACTGTACTCACACATACAATATAGACTAGAGCAATGTGATATTTTGGCACAGGCAATGAGGACAGTGTTTACGAGGTAGTATTGAAATCATTCTGAATTTGTGTTTACTGCACATTGAAATGTTTCCATTTTGAAACAATAATGATAAAATCAGAGATTAGCCAAGAGTTATCTACACCAGTCGGGTCACAGCACGTTCTGTGAAGCATTCATTTAGTAGGAGTTATGACAGCAGGAAAGGCATGCGAGGCTAACACGTCACCCCTCAAAATCCTGTGTCATTTGGAGTGATGCCAAAAGATTTACAGACTTGAGGTTCTATACCATATAAATCAAATAAGCATATATCTACAAAATCTGCTGAAATATCAGTAAGATGTCAACAGTTAGGTATAATTCAGTAGGTACACAATTCAGGATAACATTTGTAAAAAAAAAAAAAAAATGTTTTAAATCCTTGGCGTAATAAAGTAATACTGACATAGACTTCATCATCGTCCTCAGGCAGGACCTCTGGGGTGTCCATCTTGTACTGCTGCAAAGACCTCTTACGGCTGACCCCTACCACCTCCCCATTACTCTTCGAAACCTCCTTCTTTAGCTTCAGCTCACTGCAGTGGAAAGAAAATATAGAGTAAAGGTTTGTGCAAAAAAAGGATTACCCTTCTAATAAACTATAGTTTCAGTAATAGCTGAACTGCAAAATAGCTAAAGCTTGGTCAGCATGAAACATTAATGCCAAAATAGTCTTCATTCATGGCAATTTCTGAAATCTAGGCGCAATGACTAAAAGAATAAACAAAGAAATGCACTCTGGTGCTGGGCAGAAAACCAAACTGATTGTGTTACTGTGATATTATTAGATTGTAGAACTAAATTGATTTTCAAGTCTAACATTTTAAGGGGGACCACACCTTGTATTTCATATACATAACGCATTACTCCTACATTGACTTACTCAAGGGCTGCCTATGAAGAATCCTATCATCATCAGCAGCAAGAAATATGGTCAAAATCTAACAAAAATTACAATCCAACTCCAATTTTTCCAAATGAAATGTGATTAACTGTTCATTACAGTATGTATAGTATAGTCTGTCTTTCTCTTCTCTGTTGCCATGGCAGTAGTAAATCCACAGAAGGAATACCACTTTAAGGTGCAACGTTCTGTTCGCAGTTTCTCCCATTTAAAACAATGGATATTTGGGGCCCACGGCAGCACTGTCTGTCTGTCTCTCTCTCTCTCTCCAGCTTGATGCATTAGCATCACCGCTAGTCTTTACATTAACTAACTGATCAATTATTTCTGGCTTCCTCCTTGCATAGGATGGCTTGCCAAAGAAATGTTTAGGAGGTAGACTTATCGATTTTCTTAAGCATATGAAATATGTTTATAGTTGTTGTGGTTATGAATGTAGGAAACGAAATATATATGGTTGCTTATATCAGCACATCGAGACATGAATAATAAAATAAAATAAAAAATTACGTTAAACATTTACTTAACCATGATAATTTGGCATAATATCACAATGTTTGTCTCTCATTGACTGGGTGAAAGTCTGTACTGGCCATTATGTCAGTGTACTGTACATAAGCGGAGGTTATTACAAACAGAACTTCATAAGCACAATAAACACCAGCTCAACTACCGGAAAATAGCATATGCAGAAACTGCAGTTAAGACCAGACCAGACTAGATGCCCTGGATACTAATGAAACCCTAGTCCTCCCCACTCCCCAGGCCGCTCCCCAGGCCACTCCCCAGCCCACTCACTCCTGCTGGTCCTGCTGCAGACAGCGCTCACTGCAGTGGAGGCCATCAGAAATGAAGTCCACGGGGGAGCCCTTCCTTTGGCAGCGCACGCACACCAGGCCTCTCTGGGCCCACTGCCCCTCCTGCATCTCCTCTATCTCTTTCACGGCTACCGCAGCACTGTCTGAGAGGGTTGTGGAAGGAGGGAGAGAGGGCGAAGAAAAGAGAGAGTCACAAAGTCATCCTCACCCATATCCTGTGTGGCTAATGAATCATTTCTAAGCTAAGGGTCAATAACAACAGAGCAATGTGATAACATAAAAGGTTCCCGTGCATTCCCTGTTTCATTAATAAACAACAGCAACATAGCCACCAGCTAGACTGAGACTCAAATGGAAGGCCTTATTTGGAGATAATCAGAAATACTCAAATAGATAGCTGATAGCTGACTGCTTATAATGATCACGATTCACCATTTTGTGCTTAGCTTTGCTGAGCTCAATTCGACTGACTCTCGTTCCTAGGGTTAGACACAATTATGACAATTATTGAAAATGCACACGTCTTGTATATCAAAGGTATGAACATGAAATACTATTTCAGACAGCAAAGTTACAGGATGGATAATTATCTAGTTTTGTAAATAGCCGTTATAGACAATATAATGATTTGCCGTGAAATGTAAAAACAAAGCCAACTCTACAGCAGCTTCTTAAAGACTGTATGCATGGTATGTGATAAGCTGGTGAAAACCTTCCGTTAAACATGCCCATTTGAAAGACGAAAGAGAAGACATATGCACATCCCACCCGATCAGGTGCATCTCAGACCCCAATGGGGATACAAACATTGTACATGTGTATGCTACCGTCTCACAAATATATCCCTTCCGGGAGCATCTAAAAGTTGTGGACATTGAACCATGCCATCTTACCCTCCTGAGCAGTGGGCACTGCCCATGTAATGGTGGCATGAGCTTTCTTCACACTCTCATCTTCTCCCTCCTCTGTTAGGACCTCCAAGACTCCAAACTCATTCACCTTAAACTAATAAACATAACACAAACTTTCAAAATGGATTAAATCAATTTTCTCTCACCCATCTACACACAATAGCCCAGAATGACAAAGTGAAAATGTGTTTTTAGAAATGTTAGCAAATTTATTGAAAATGAAATACAGAAATATCTCATTTACATAGGTACTCACACCCCTGAGTCAATACATGTTAGAATCACCTTTGGCAGTGATTACAGCTGGGAGTCTTTCTGGATAAGTCTCGAAGAGCTTTGCACACCTGGATTGTACAATATTGGTCAATTTTTATTTTTTAAATTCTTCAAGTTCTGTCAAGTTGGTTGTTGATCATTGCTAGAAGGCCATTTTCAAGTCTTGCCACAGATTTTTAAGCCGATTTAAGTAAAAACTTTAACTAGGCCACTTAGGAACATTCAATGTCGTCTAGTAAGCAACTCTAGAGTATATTTGGCCTTGTGTTTTAGGTTACAGTCCTGCTGAAATGTGAATTTGTCTCCCAATGTCTGTTGGGAAAACCAGGTTTTCCTCTAGGATTGCGCTTGTGCTTAGCTCTATTCAGTTTACTTTTTTATCTTAAAAACGCCCTAATCCTTGCCTATGGCAAGCATACCCATAACACGATGCAGCCACCACCATGCTTGAACATGTGAAGAGTGGTACACAGTGATGTGTTGTGTTGGATTTGCCCCAAACATAACGCTTTGTATTCAGAACATAAAGTTAATTTCTTTCCACATTTCATACAGTTTTACTTCAGTGCCTTACTGCAAACAGGAAGTATGTTTTGGAATATTTGTATTTTGTTCCTGAGTTAGGAAGGACACCTGTATCTTTGTAGTGACTGGGTGTATTGACACACCACCCAAAGTGTAATTAATAACTGAAATGCTGAAAGGGATATTCTTTGTATGTTTAAAAATATATATATATTTACTCATCTACCAATAGTTGCCCTTCTTTGCAAGGCATTGGAAACCCTCTCTTGAATACTTATTGACTCAAGACATTTCAGCTTTTAATTTTTAATAAATGTATAAACTTTTCTAAAAACATAATTCCACTTTGACATTATGGGGTAATGTATGTATCTAGGCCAGTGACACAAAATCTCAATTTAATCCCTTTTTAAATTCAGGCTGTAACACAACAAAATGTGGAAAAAGTCAAGGGGTGTGAATCCTTTCTGAAAACACTCTATATGTGAGGAGTGAGGACATACTGTATATTCAGATGAATACTGTGATTAGCACCATGTGACCTAGTCAGGAAAAAGTCCTTGGTCCTAATTATACAATTTATGATTTATACAATTATATATATATATATCATTGATTTTGTCATTACACAAATAGATAATGTGTCCTTATTCTGATAGGTATAACACAAGTAAAAAAATAATGATATATATATATATATATATGGCAACATTGAACCTTTTCAGCTGTTGTGGTGCTGTGTACCTTCAGCTCACTCCCAGTTAGGGTTCCAACACCATCTTTCCAGTCCATGGCACCATACACATCAAAATCAGGCGTTGCTGCATTTGTAGCTGCATTTGTAGCATTTTTAGACTCATCCATGTTAAAAATGGGGATATCTGAAAAAGACAAGATGAAGCCACACCAGACAATAAATAACACTGTGCAGAATGAAAATGGCACAGGCCTACTGAATCTACATAAACTGACTTTTGAAAAAATCAGCTTAGTGAAGGTATTGCAACCGTAGTCCTGCGCAAAGTGCAAGTCAAATGAAAAGAAGAGAAACAAATGAACGTTTCACACAGAGCGGCTTTGCAACAGTGTCTCAATAATGTTTCACAAAGCCGCTTTGCAACAATGTTTCAATTATTGTCGAAATGTAACAGCGGAAGGCCTGCAACATTGTAACTCGGTGACATACATCAACCACTAGAGGTCAGTGCTGACTAGGTTTAGACGACTGCGTTTGAAACTTTCAGACCCTATCAAACAATGAAATCACTGAACAAAAAATGTAGATGATGATTTATTGATGAATTATTGATAGTTCATGCAATTAGGCCTATGATCTATCAATATTGCTGTCTTTCAAATATAATTCCTGACGTTTCGGTAGGGTATATAATTTGTGTGTTATGTATGCGCCTAAAATAATAAGTATAGGCATTAAGACAGTAGCCTACATTAACAGCAAATCGTTGCCAGGCATTTACGAAATTGCAATATGAAAGTAACTTACATTTTATGCATGCAAAATGCATTTCCATCCCAAACTATTTGAAAGATCGATCATCTCTCTGCTAAGCGTCAAAATTGCATCATATGCAGAGAACACTTTTGAATTATCAACAAATATTATTACAAAGGAAAATTCCGCGTGTTTACTGTGCACATGTTATTCAACCTGTGTGTTAGATTTTATCATCAGATGTCCATTGTCGGTTATGAGCGTTATTAATATTTATTTCGAGCTTTCTGAGTCAAATAGTTTTAATTACGAGTGGGATTAAATGATTCGGTTGGGCGCAACCAGTTCGCATTTCCTTTGTATTCCAACTAGGTGTGTTACAGATATTTTGTGATGTCCCTTAGCAAGACGCTAATCATGCATTGTATCATATATTAACACTTTTCTTTGCTCTGATACTATTTAATGTGTTTTAAAGCCAGTTTCCCAAAATGGCGGAGCTGGAATATAGTCCTATATAATTCTCACCGGCAGGCCTGCAGACTCGTTGCTCTACAACAAAAATATTATTTTAACTGCCTTGAAAGGTTTTTGGAAGGAAATTATGGTATAAATATTTTAGTCCAGTTCGCTTGTCAAGCGCAATGTCTTCCTCTCCCCAGCCATAACAGGGAATTACACTGAAGCAAACATTATTCTTGAAAGAGTACAATATACCATTATTATATACGTCTCTGGGAGACAAAAAATCTAGCACAACATATTTTCTATCATTGCAGTAATTTTCGACGCAACTTTTGTTACAATTTTAGAACGCAATATATTCACGCTCTACGCATTGAACCTCTTCCTGGCTGATATTATTGATGACACGTCCAGTCGTTTTGTACTTATTGCTAAGTTTTGGTCAAATTCCGTCGCAATGAACCTCTAGCGAAAGTATTATATAACAGATCACTCATTACTATAATACATAATTTCCTCCGTCAATTGTTTTATGCTAAAGTACATTTGTTTTAATTTGTCTGTTTCTTACCCAAATTCTCCCACGAGTACTGACAAATTGCCCAGGCAGCCGTCAATGCGCATGAGCATGGCTCTGAGCGAGTGCTTGCGGTGGGTGCCTCAGCTAGACTGTAAAACACATCATGCCAATATCGAAAGTTTGAGCTGGTTGAATAACAACATATGTAATAGAGTAAGCCATTATTTGTCGCATAACCTTGTCATCGACAATAAAACCATCAGCAAATTATTATGGATGCGCTGTGGATGTTTGGAGACTGAGATAGGCGATGATTAGAATAAAATAACACGAATACCACGTTACTAAAAATAAAACCCAGTTTGCTTGTCGACAGTGAAATGGGGTGACTTGCGAAATAGCACAAAGAGCGTCCAGAAACGTTTTAATACCGATCCTTTAACCTAAGTTGCGACATCAACC
Source organism: Oncorhynchus tshawytscha (assembly GCF_018296145.1). Lineage (NCBI taxonomy): Eukaryota > Metazoa > Chordata > Actinopteri > Salmoniformes > Salmonidae > Oncorhynchus > Oncorhynchus tshawytscha. The sequence goes on along the minus strand of NC_056446.1, from coordinate 14,697,743 downwards.
TATTTTTCAATTTTGTGTTTAGGTTGACGCATCAACGTCGTTATCGTTACAGTTCAAAATAAAAAAATAATCTGTGCTCGTGAGTCCTGTGCAAGAAACCATGCAAATTAAAGCAGATTGATGTACAAAGTTTATTTATGCCATGTTGTAGTCCGTTATTACTATGAACAAATTGGCTCAACTTGATTGAATGACATCTAAATGAAAAACAGTAATGGGCTGTAGCCATGGCCTACTGTTTAATTCCATAACTCAGACATCCAAGCTACCTTTATTGGACTTCTTAGTTTAGCTTCTCTAGAGTTGATCAAGGGAACTCTAGAACACAATAGAATAGAATGGAGAACAGATATAACAGAATAGAATATGGTATAATAGAATAGAATACAGTTAGAATAGAATACACTAAGTTTGACTTTCACCAGTGATGGCTTTCCAGACTGAAACAAATGTTGTACAGTAACGTTTTGTGTAGATGGTGTAGTCAACCAAGCTTATCATTCATTACCATTACCATTGCCTGAAGTTATACAAAACATATCCCCTATGGTCTTATAGATATGATTATGAGTATGACTACTTTTTCTGTCAAAATCTTTCATACTTATGGGCTGCTCTGTAAGAGCACGTATGGCAAATGCGTACTGCATGGGGTGCTACTGCTGTTGCAGATCACCATACTGTTTGTACCTTATGGAGCCCAATTCCAAGTTATGGAATGTCCATAGCCATAGTGGCATGGCATAAGGGAAATTACTTCATTGGGAGCCCTTTCCTGCATATGACTGAGCAATTAACTGAAGAAATGCTTTGTGTTGGTGATCTCTCCTCTAATGCATGTTTGGCGATGGTTACATACAGTAGCCTGAGGTCACCGCACAATCCACTCACTGTACATAACATTAGTGATTAGTGAGTTACAGTGTCACTAATTCACTAAAAAGAAGAAAAAAAAGTTCATATGATGCAGTGCTGATTAAGGAGGGTGATTGTCAAAAGACATACTGAGGACTGTGTTTATGGTTTAAGTGCTTAGGACTTGTTTCTGTTTCCTCGACGTTCAGTCACGGTTTTAATGACACACGTAGCAGGGGCCTTGTTAATGTTTCAACTCTAAACTTTCAAGAATATGTCCGGCTTGCAGAGAGATCACACGTCGCACAATACACTGTAGATCAGTGGGCCAGAGAAGCAGATCGTTCTGAAGAACTGTGTGTCCTATTTACATTTCATTTACCCAGAGTCAAGTCTGGCTTGCCTCCTGGTGCTCCAGCAGCTGTTACAGTATATACACCCCAACAGGCCAACAACACATTAATATTCTAAACAAAAATATGGCCCGGTGAATATGCATGCACTGACATCACAGTGTGTGAAGACAGGTTGGTTGTCATACCACTCAGGTGTATTTCTAGCCATTGTGGGCTGGCGCTGCTGTAGAAGTGGTCCAGGCCTTGGGTCGGGCTTTATCCAGAATGGATTGAGATCGGAAGCTTTTTGCATGTGTTTAAGACCATTAAGAACAGTCCTCATCCCCTGCTTTGTTTGCTCTAGGTAGGCTACCTTTTAACAACTCCAATGATAAAATATAAAGGCGGCCATTCATGTTGTTGGACTTCTGTTGCAGGTATTATGGGTATTGAGGGTATTCTCTGAAGCGCTATAAACCAACATCAATCAAGATCAAGACCAATGTCAGTTAAACATGGGTAAATACGTTGGACTCCAGTTTTGGATACCACAGGAAGTGGAGTAGTAGGGAACTAAATGCACGTGTTTACCTGTCAACTTAGTGTGGTACTGTGTAGTCATAACCAAAATTATTAACAACAAAATGTATATATATATATATATATATATATATATATATATATTATATATACTAATACAATCGCTCAGAAAAAGAGATTTTGTTTAATAAAATAATATTAGTTTTTTTCTCAAAAAGATTGGGGTCAAAATGATTGCCACCCCTGTTTTCAGTCAGTTTCAAGTCCTGAGACTGAGACGATTCTGTGGCCAAGTAACCATTTATTTTTGGATTTTGTTGTGTGCTTGGGGGTTATTGTCTTGCTGGAAGATCCACTTGCAGCCAAGTTTCAGCCTCCTGGCAGAGGCAACCAGGTTTTTGGCTAAAAGTTCATGATGCCCTTGACCTTAACTAGGCCCCAGGACCAGTGGAAGCAAAATAACCCCATAACATCAAAGATCCAGCCCCATATTTTACAGTCGGTATGGGGTTCTTTGCATTGATCCTTCATTCGATGCCAAACCCACCACTGGTGTGTGTGGCCAAAGAGCTCTATTTTCATGTCATCTGATCATAGCACTGGTTCCGATCCAAGTGCCAATGCCGTTTATCAACCTTCAGGCCTTTACATTTGTTGAATGACATGAACATTTAACTCGTTGGCCACGCACACCAGTAGTTGGTTTAGCGTCAAAAGCAGGATGCGAAGAGGCCCATACTTACTGTAAAATATGGTGGTGGATCGTTGATGTTATGAGGTTATTTTGCTTCCACTGGTCCTGGACTTTACCCAGTACCAGGACATTTTAGCCAAAAACTTGCTTGCCTCTGCCAGAAAGCTGAAACTTGGCCGCAAGTGGATCGTCCAGCAAGACAATAACCCCAAGCACACAACAAAATCCACAAAGAAATGGTTTGTTGACCACAAAAACAACATTTTGCAATAGCCATCTCAGTCTTGACTTGAACCCCATTGAAATCCTTTGATTTGAATTGAAGACGGCAGTCCAAAGATTCTGTATGGAGGAATGGTCTAAGATCCCTCCCAATGTGTTCTCCAATCTCATAAAACATTTTCGAAAACGTCTCAGTGCCGTTATGCTCACAAAGGAAGGGTGCCTGAGTATTGAAAACAGGGGTGTCAATCATTTTGACCCCTATCTTTTATAGAATATTTTAAATTACTTGTTAAATAAATAATTTTTCACTGAGTAATTGTATTAGTATAAAATAATATAATTTCCCCATTTTTTTTTAGCACCCAATATAGCTCAGTATTTGTATTATTTATTTCATACAGTCTTTTTGCTAATTTTTTTATCAAGGGTGCCAATCATTTCGGTCGTGACATTAGGTCATGTGCTGCTGCTGTCTATTGTAAATATCACCAAACAGCTGACTAGTCAATTTAGAGCATTTGGTATGGACTTTAATACCACCCATTTAAATGATTGAACCTATCTGAGTATAGTTTAAGCAAGTATTTTAGTGTGAAAGGCCTACATGGCCTTCCTTTTAGTAGTTTTGTGGTGACAGCAATGGGTGAATGACTCCATATTATTATGGATCATATTATAGGTTTTATTAAGAATGAACGACTGAACCTCTTGGGGTCTTGTGTGATGGAGTCTTATATAATGTAAAAATTGTTCTCCAGAAGTTGCTGATGGACATGATGTCCTTCTATTCTGTTCACTACATTTTGGTCAGCCTTCGCATTGGTATTTTCAGGGTCTAAAATAATAGATATTTTCCACAATATTCAAATGAAGTATATCCTGTCTTTCATATATAGTAGTTCCATTGTCATATGTTGTGGTACATGATTGACTTGTACTTCCTTTCTCGTGAACACAGAAACTACCCACAAAAACATGCACGATGTCTGCATGGAACCCACATTTAGCTTTCTGCCAAAAAGCATCACAAATTATGTCCCTAGTGCTACCTCACACATTTACTGTAACTACAGTTAATGGCAAATGTATCATTTATGACTTAAGTTTCACATGATTCATATTCTTTGCAGGGTACATGAGGACATGAGGTTGACAGCCTTTTAGCACACTTGGACTACACAACAAAACCATCATGGCAAAGTCCAAAATAGGTGAGTTGATCCAAGGCTTTATTCTTGTTATTCAGTAGTTGGAAACATTACCCTTTTTTAGATTGACTACCAATTGATTGACTAGCAATTATGTGTGCTCATGTTGGTAAGCATGTTGGCTGGGTTTCTTTATAGCACTTTGTGACATTTGCTCAGTGGTGTAAAATACTTAAGTGAAAATACTTTAAAGTACTTCTTAAGTCGTTTTTGGGGGTATCTGTACGTTACTTGACTATTTATATTTTTGACAACTTTTACTTTTACTTCACTACATTCCTAAAATAATGTACTTTTTACTCCGTACATTTTCCCTGACACCCAAAAGTACTCGTTACATTTTGACAGGAAAATGGTCCAATTCATACACTTATCATGAGAACATCCCTGGTCATCCCTACTGCATCTGATCTGGCAAACTCACTAAACACAAATGTAAATGATGTCAAAGTGTGCCCCTGGCTATCCATAAATGAAAAAAACAAGAAAATGGTGCCGTATGTTTTGCTTAATATAACTAATTAGAAATTATTTATACTTTTACTTTTGAAACTTAAGTACGTTTTAGCAATAATATTTACTTTTGATACTTAAGTATATTTAAAACCAAATACTTTTAGACTTTTACTCAAGTAGTATTTTACTGGGTGACTTTCACTTTTACTTTTCTATTAAGGTATCTTTACTTTTACTCAAGTATGACAATTGAGTACTTTACCCACCACTGCATCTGCTGATGTAAAGAGGGCTTTATAAATACATTTGATTTGATTTGTTAGTTCAGGTGTGTAGTTTGGATTCCCTGCACAGTGACTGTGATCTCCACGGAGCTGACTTATCTTTCGGGAGGCTTGACATTTGCGTGGATTGTGGAGGAGTGGATATGGGACTACGCCATCCCAGTCAAACTAATACACATCGATCTGACGGTAGCAGGTAAGCAGCAAGAGATTGAGGCAAGGGGAGAAGAATCTCATTGTCCAATGGTTCATAAATGTAAGCTTTTCTGAACAAACCTGACATGACTCAAACCATCAATGACTTGTATTTGGCATATTTACTCTTTAGTTAAGTCGACAGATTATTACAATTATGTATTTATGGACAGCCCACTGCCTGCTGTCTACTTTGCATTCAAATCTGTGTCAAGCACCATGCTTCAAAGGTCCCTCTTTCTATTGTGTGACATCAATTGGTGTTGATATTGTATAGCAGTCAGCCCACGTACTGTAATGATATCTGGGTGCCTGGTGCTGCCTGTGCTCTACAGTAACGCCAGGATTGATAATAGCAAACACATTAATGACTCCACATGAGTCTACTCCCCACCTGAGCCACATTTTTCACTGGATGTTTAAGTAGGACTTTCAGTAACAGCTAATGGATTTGATTAGAAGAACAAACAATGTCCATGTTAATTCTATCGCTGAATTGATGGGATTTCAATCTAGGTTATGTTAGGCATGGTTGTAAGGCTGCTTTAGTATAAAGATGGCTGTCACAATAACATCATGTTCATACATGCTGGCTCATTAGTTTCACAAGCTGACAGAAAGCATGATTTTATTGATTAATTTGTTTATTATGGTTGAAAATGTGTCATCTTCAATTACTATCCTGTCCGTTTCTTTCATCCAGTTGTTCCATCACTGGATTGCTATTGGTAAGAAATCATACTTGATGTCAGGCAATTGGGAGCCAATAAAAATAGAATTAGTTGTCATATATTATTGCATGAATTAGTCATTCTACATTTATTTTGCAAGGGATTCAATATTTAGGTTTATGATTAAAAATCGACTCTTTCACTAATCTTATCCATTCTGTGTTTTACAGGTTCTGAATTGGTAATGATGATGGAGGCCAATGATGATGGAGGCTAACTTCTATCATACAAGCTTTTCAGGAATCATTTTCTGTATCCGGAAGAGCTCCAACATTTCTGGCAAAAAACATTTACACTAGCTTTTCATCAACAACAAAATATACAGTTGAAGTTGGAAGTTTACATACACCTTAGCCAAATACATTTAAACTCATTTGATCTTAGTAATCCTAGTAAAAATTCCCTGTTTTAGGTCAGTTTGGTTCACCACTTTATTTTAAGAATGTGAAATGTCAGAATAATAGTAGAGAGAATGATTTATTTCAGCTTTTATTTCTTTCATCACATTCCCAGTGGGTCAGATGTTTACATACACTCAAATAGTATTTGGTAGCATTGCCTTTAAATTGTTTAACTTGGGTCAAACGGTTCGGGTTGCCTTCCACAAGCTTCCCACAATAAGTTGCGTGAATTTTGACCCATTCCTCCTGACAGAGCTGGTGTGACTGATTCAGGTTTGTAGGCCTCCTTGCTCGCACATGCTTTTTCTATTCTGGCCACAAATTGGGATGGTGTTCTTCGGCTAGCAAGCCTCCCCCTTTCTCCTCCAAACATAACAATGGTCATTATGGCCAAACAGTTCTATTCTTGTTTCATCAGACCAGAGGACATTTCTCCAAAAAGTATGATCTTTGTCCACATGTGCAGTTGCAAACCATAGTCTGGCTTTTTTTATGGCGGTTTTGGAGCAGTGGCTTCTTCCTTGCTGAGCGGCCATTCAGGTTATGTCGATATAGGACTCGTTTTACTGTGGATATAGATACTTTTGTACCTGTTTCCTCCAGCATCTTCACAAGGTGCTTTGCTGTTGTTCTGGGATTAATTTGCACTTTTCACACCAAAGTACGTTCATCTCTAGGAGACAGAATGCGTCTCCTTCCTGAGCGGTATGACAGCTGCATTGGTCCCATGGTGTTTATACTTGTGTGCTATTGTTTGTACAGATGAACGTGGTACCTTCAGGCATTTGGAAATTGCTCCCAAGGATGAACCAGACTTGTGGAGGTCTCCAATTGTTTTTCTGAGGTCTTGGCTGATTTCTTTTTATTCTCCCATGATGTCAAAGCAAACAGGCACTGAGTTTGAAGGTAGGCCTGGAAATACATCCACAGGTGCACCTTCAATTGACTCAAATTATGTCAATTAGCCTATCAGAAGCTTCTAAAGCCATGACATCATTGTCTGGAATTTTCCAAGCTGTTTAAAGGCACAGTCAACTTAGTGTATGTAAACTTCTGACCCACTGGAATTGTGATACAGATAATTATAAGTGAAATAATCTGTCTGTAAACAACTGTTGAAAAAAATGACTTGTGTCATGCACAAAGTAGATGTCCTAACCGACTTGCCAAAACTATAGTTTGTTAACAAGAAATTTGTGGAGTGGTTGAGAAACTGGTTTTAATGACTCCAACCTAAGTGTATGTAAATTTCCGACTTCAACTGTACAGTCAATTATATTGTTTTATGTTCAGTTTTTTTACTGCACACTTTTGGTACTCTATGAATCTACATATTATAGTTTGCAATTATAGTCCGTTTGTAAGGAATTGTTTAGCATTTTAAACACTTCTTGCAAAAAAGGCTTTATGTTTTGTGAGTCTGGTCCATGTCCTCTTCCATGCCATTGAAAATAATAAGGAATCACGTGATCTTTTTTATTTTTTTATTTCACCTTTATTTAACCAGGGAGGCTAGTTGAGAACAAGTACTCATTTACAACTGCGACCTGGCCAAGATAAAGCAAAGCAGTGAGACACAAACAACAACACAGAGTTACACATGGAATAAACAAACGTACAGTCAATAACACAATAGAAAAAATCTTCACACAGTGTGTCCAAATGAGGTAAGATTAGGGAGGTAAGGCAATAAATAGGCCATAGTGGCGAAGTAATTACAATTTAGCATTTAAACACTGGAGTGATAGAGGTGCAGTAGATAAATGTGCAAGTGGAGATACTGGGGTGCAAAGGAGCAAAAAATAAATAACAATATGGGGATGAGGTAGTTGGAATGGCTTTTAAAGATGGGCTATGTACAGGTGCAATGCTCTGTGAGCTGCTCTGACAGCTGATGCTTTTTATTACTGTATTATTACTGTATTATTACTGTAACAAAGTGTTATTACTGTTATTACTGCGTTATTAATGTACCAAAGGGTTATTACAAAGTGTTACTACGGCATTATTACTGTAACAAAGTGTTATTACTGCGTTATTACTGTAACATGTGTTATTACTGTGTTATTACTGTAACAACATGGGTTATTACTGCATTATTACTGTAACAATGCGTTATTACTGTGTTATCACTATAACAAAGTGGTGTTACTGCATTGTTACTGTAACAAAGGGTTATTACAAAGTGGTATTACTGCGTTATTACTGTAGCCAAGTGTTAGTACTGCGTTATTACTGTAACAAAGTCTTATTAGAAAGTGTTATTAAAAAGTGTTATTATTGCATTATTACTTTAACAAAGGGTTATTACAAAGTGTTAGTACTGCATTATTAATGTAACACAATGTTATTGCTGCGTTATTACTGTAACAAAGGGTTATTACAAAGTGTTATTCATGTAACAAAGTGTTATTATGGTGTTTTCACTGTAACAAAGTGTTATCAGAATGTTGTATTACTGTCTTATAACACATCACCTCATTAACACTAAGAAATCTTTGGGATAGCATAGTGGTGAACGTGATTAAGCCTGAGCATCTGTTGTCTGTCAAAGCGCTTTGGATTAAGCATGCTTAGAATGACCGAGGCAGTGGTGAGCAGTCAGTCAGTCGCTCCTCCTCGTTACCTTGATTGGTGTCATTTCAGTACAGAAACCAACATCCTTCAGTCTGCTGATCACTCCATTCTGCAATACTGACCCACGTCACAGTTGTAATCCCAGTGACCCCACATTTACACAGACACACCCCAGACAGGGAAGAAAGACTGAGAGTAAACTAAAAGGATTGAAAAGCTACATCAGGAAGTACAGTATCTGCCCCTAATATGGTTGATTTGCATCACACAACAAACACAACTGTCAGACCCACAGTTTGATTTTCAACTGTCCCCTTCCATTCACTTTGAAGACATGAATAGCAGCATGTTCTTTGTAATGGATTTGTAGTTGGAATGAGAGCACAGGAAAGAAGGGCATTAATCATTTAATGAGATTACGCAAAGGTGCTGGAGGGTGTATGGGAGGGGACCCAAGGGCAGGTCTTCGGGGGCTGATTGCCTACAGTGTGTATGCTATCTGTGAGTGTGTGTGCGCTGTGTGTGTGCATATGTTTGGCTGTGTGTGTGTGCGTTAACACCACTCTGCAGCACATGGCAAGGTGAGCCATGGAGTCGAAGAGGTCCTCCCCTCACATGGGATAAGGGGGTTCTCCTCCTCTCTGCCAATAGAGCGTTGGACCTCAACAAAAAATGGTTACCATGGTTTCCAAATTCGTCTATTATCTTCATCTAAGGTATGGAACCGATTTTAGGGCTTGCTTTACTGAATGTGTGTCACACTATCTATTATGGGATATGGACTTGAGTGACTTATGTGTCGACTGTGTTGCAAGATCTCTGCAAACACATGCTATCCTCTTTTTTTTCTGATTTGGTTCTGTGCGTTGAGACAGGACAGCTTGGTAAACGCTGGGACTTTATAGATTGTAGCTACTGAGGTCATTCTTGATAGTCCTTCAGCCACGAGAGATATAAAGTTGACAGAGCTTTCAGAGGGAAACACTCTCAGAAATATGAAATGTGAATAATCAGGAATAACAAAATAGTAATCCATGGGCAATAAATCATATGAAGGCTAACTGTTCCGACAGAATAAACATCTGAAACCTCGTCACCAAAGAACATGAAAAATATTGTGTTGACGTTCCTAAGCTTGTGCAGGAAGCCAAGCAAAAACACCACTGTCATGTGCAGATTCAGTTTCACTCCATTCTTGTACCTGCTGGTGTACATTTCACCTTGGTAAGAGCTTTTCTCATGTCACAGTCCACACCTGTCCAGAAGGACTGAGGTGGGGTGTTATTCGTCTAATATCAAATTTATATAAGGGTTAAAGTGTAACATGCCAAGAACATAAATGTTTCTGTTTAGTGAATTCTCACAAGGTTTTGTTAAGTGTTCTCACAGCAATGGATCCAGTCCCTTTTGAGCATCATTACCAGTGATTCTTACACAAAGGGATTTCCTCTGCTACACCTGACAGACAGAGAACATTGTTGTAACTGACCACCAGATGGCAGTATAGAGGTAGCCTACTAATTTGCTGTTGTGTGGGAGGCCTTTGTTGTAATGGCCAGTGCTGCTCAGATGTCAAGCCTATGAGGCGTGTTGGAGCTGGTCTGATAACTTTCCACACCATTATAACCAGGAGAGAGGTCTTCCGATTCAGCCTGCCAGACTAATGAATATTCACTAATTGATTGGAACAGAATCTAACCGTTTTTAAGTGTAACATACTGTCTTTGTCCGCACCAGCGGCCCACATGTAAATATCTAGTTCTTCAACAAATAGTCATTTGGAATATGGACATTAACATAAATCTCACAAAATACACGAATTAAAATTGTTGTACTGCCACTATTACCGTGTTACTACACAGATATACGATCAACGTAATTCAGGCTTAAATGCCATGAGTCCATATCATTAGGACCTAATTAGGACCTCAGATCAATAGTGATTAGACTAATGCATTTTAATTCACAAAGTACAGGTGAAATGACAGGGAATAAGCCATTATTGTGCATTATAACGCATACTACATCATGATTCATAACAATATAGGCCAAATGAGCTATAACATACTGTAACTTGGAATATTACGGTAGCAAAACATTGTGCTGTTTTCAGGTTTATGCCTAACATATGCCATTTAGCAGACGCTTTTATCCCAAGCGGTTTACAGTCATGCGTGCATACATTTTACGTTACTCGACAAATGTATGACCCAGATAGGATATCAGTTGTGCTGGGGCCAATGGTTGGGGGACCATATAAAGTAAGTTGATAAGATAGATGGCTAAGACAAGAAAAAAGTGATCTTTCATACAGTCTTACAGGTCTGGCCCGCCCAAATTACAACGCCCAACAGCATTCTGGGCGGTGCGTTCAGGCAGCTGTTGATTATCCATGTTTGAGTTCGTTTTGCATGGCTCGGTGCACCGGGTGTTCAGAGTTGATATATTTTAGACCATTACATTGGTGCGTAAGAAAATGTACACCCGGAGCACCGGGTCGTGCAAAACGAACTCTCCCCATGTTATTAGAGGAGGCGGTGAGCTCATTGAAAAAGACAACTCCCTCACACACAGAACAGCTCTCCTATTCCTGGAGGCTGTACATTCAAAGTTAACTGCGAACTTACAATAATAAGGCATGAGTCGAGCAACATGAGTCGCCAGCAGGACCCCAAGGGAGTCATCTTGACCGGTTATATTAGCAATATTGAAGTTGTATCGCCTGCCTCGGGTGTCAATAGTGCCGAAGAGATCGAGTCTTCATCGCTGAGGTGAGCGTATAGTCTGTTATTGACCACAGCCCACACCCTACTGTAAGTAACATTGTAACATTGCCGCTTGAATAGTTAAGAAAAGGTGCAAAGGTCTTCCAGTTGCCCCGCATGTAACAGAAAGAACACTCCGTGTAACGTTAGTCCCCAAGTCGCCCCTGACTTTTCCATGTGTTGATACATTGTTACCATGTTGACACATTGTGTGAAATGAAATAAGTTCTAGACTAAACAAGCAGAGGAAATACAGGCGTGCGTATGATAAGACAATAGGTTTTCTGGATTAAACTTTTTTTATTTTTAAATATCGTATGTAAATCACAGAAGTAGAATATAAGTGATTTTTCATATGTAGGCTACGCTACGTCACCGTGCCGAAATTAGACTGTCCAAAAACACCTCGTTTTGTTAGGGTTAACGCTCAAGTTCTCTAGCCTAACACAACATATATATTCTATTTACACAAGCTTTGTTTGTTCTGCACATGTTTTAAAGAACCGTAAACACTATCCAATAACAAACCCCACGCATACAGGGTGAGGACACACACACGAAGACCGCACTGGCCAGTTGAAACTCGATGCTGGTTTTCCAGTTCAAGTGGCCATCTGTAAAAGCCCGTGTCTGTTCTAGGCTACAGTGGAGGAGCCCTGGCTTGTATGCAGGTGCCTCCACTCACCAGCTGGGTCCGAGGGTCCCCAGTGGCCCGACAGAGGGCTGTCCGGACCAAGGCTGTTTTGGATACTACGTACAGGGGTCTGTCTGTACTACTGTGCCGGTGTGGTAAATGTGGCACCTACATCCCTTTGTTGGTCTCATGTGCCAGTTGAGTTGGTCTTTCTTCTGCATGGGAACAGAAAGATAAAAACAAAAGTCCAACTGGGTGCATGTTGTGGTCAATGAATGTTGCCCAGTTTGTTGGAATAATAGCCTCCAGTTACACGTTTTTAAGTTATGAGAGATTTTGCCACCAGCTTACAGAGTCATTTTGGTCTTACTGTACACACAAGTCAGCGGCGGTACATGATGAACTACTCGCCACAGCGCTTTTGCTTTTCCACTTGTATTGACTTATTACATAACTATTCATTCCACGGAGGCAAATAGAAAGAACAGAGTACAGCACTTTTAATGAGTCGATAACGAAACAGTTTGTACAAAGAATTTGGTATGCAGGTAGGTGTGTTGGGTGTTTGTGCCTGCATGTCTTATTAAGTTAGGATGTAGGTATTCATGTTTTGCCCGGAAACATATTCTTTCACTTGTTACATACATGTTATATAGAAGAGGCATTCATTAATAATTGATCAAGCCATTTTTTTTGTATTCTTTACATAATGTGGTGGGTCAGGTTGTACCCAATCAATACGCTCCGCTGGTAGTGTGTTAGCTGTTTACTCTGACTGGAGTTTCTAATGTTCACCGCCAGAGTGGCTGTATACACGTTCATACTGGTCCCCCGTGGGAATCAAACCCACCACCCTGGTGGGTTCAAGCGCTCTACCAACTGAGCCATGGAACAGCGGGGTTAACGGGTACAAGGCCAAGTGAACAGCCTGTGTTATGATTTCCATCGAATCAGGTGAGCCGCTGAGCTTTTTGTGAGTGAGGTATAATATTGACTCGGGGACGACCTACCTTTAAAATGCCTCCAGCAATGTAAACATTATGATGTTACCACATGGAGTCGGTGCACAAAATCAACACGGGTTATCATCATGGTGTTATTGCTGCTGTTTGTGTTTTTATTGTTTTTCCATTGACACAGCAGCACTCTTCACATTCCCTGTTGTTTCCTGGTGTTGAAAATGTATTTCCACTTCGGGTGGAGATTATTCTGACTTGTGTTCATTTTAGAATCCTTTATCACTAAACTGTCTTTTGAATGTCGTATGTAATGAACATTCCGACCTAGACATTTCCTAAATAAGTATAATTAACACATTGAAGTTTATAGAATTTTGATGACACAAACATTTGTGTTATAGGCAGTTTTAGGAGTACCCCCCCACACACACACACACACACACACACAATTGTGAATAAAGAGACTGACGAACTGTGCAGTCTCTGACAAACACAATAACTCTTCTTTGAATAGGGTTTGAAAAGTGTTCTTGACCTTTTTTTTCTATACAGAGGAACATACACTATCTCAAATCCCAGAACCCATCACTGGGGGCTTTCCCATGCAGTCTGTCCAATCCAGCTGGCCCATATGACTACAGAACTTTGGCCTCAGTTCTTTGGAGCTGTCACCATTGTGGATACATTCATCAAGGACCACTGTATCTGCCCCCACATCTTGTACACGTTTTAAACCCAGCCTATTCTCCAGTCAATGACATGTAATTTGAGAGTGTACTCAGGCAGTACGTATTATACAGGAGAATGGAGGGTCAGACTGAACCCCCAGCAGTAATGTTCCATGACTCTGTTGGGGTTGTCACAGCAATCAACCGGCTTGGGCCCATGTGTCGCTGTATTACATGTAGTGGATGTTTGGAATGTGCCTTATGAGTTAAGTCAAACTTGATTGCTAGTGCATGTGATTAACAGTAGTGTAATCCCCTGTTTCCGTTGCGGTGCTAAACCATGCATGTTCTGCCGCTATGTATTTTAGACACCTGTTGTCACCACACTTTGCCCCACAGTACCACACTCAGGTTAAGGTTTAGTAAGCCTTCGAGAAGGTATAGTATGCCACTGCCCCCTGAACTGCACTGTCAGTTCTTCTGTCTGAATGCATCTACATTATAAACTGGGTGGTTCGAGGCCTGAATGCTGATTGGCTGAAACCTGAGGTATATAACACTGTATACCATGGGTATGACAACATGTATTTTTACTGTTCTAATTATGTTGGTAACCAGCTTATAATAGCATTTAGACACCTTGGGGGTTTGTGGCATATAGCCAATATACCACAGCTAAGGGCTATATCCAGGCACTCTGCGTTGCGCCGTGCATATGAACAGCCCTTAGTTGTGGTATATTGGCTATACACTACACCACCTCATGCCTTATTGCTTAAGTATACTATGACCCCTCTCCTTTGTGTCTGTATGCAAAATGACCAGGCACTAAACAGCAGAGAAAGACTTGTTTACCTTTTTGTCCTTGAGCACTGGCAGTTTGTCACTCTTGGAGCCAGCAAGATAGCTGACCTTTCCATGCGTCTGGGTCTGGCTGTGGGGTAACGTTGGTGGTGTGTACATTGCTGGGATACTTGACTTTCCTTGTTCTCTCGAGTTCAAACCTTGCATGTGCTCCTAATGGGGAAGATTGTGTTTGCATTTCTCTCTTGGGATGGAATACAAACTAACATTGGCGCACATTCCGCTTTTCTCCTTTATTGGCAGTCTATTCCCCTCTAAACCAAATGTTTGTGCTGTGTTTTAGCTTGTTCCCCATAAAGGTTTGAATAAATAGAATGTTTTCCAACCCTCAGATTCTTACAGAATTGTTCAAACATTGTGGCAATATTATCTAGAAAACAGACAGCGATTTGATTTGTGAAAGCATTTCCTCAACAACCTCTCTGAATTTGCAATGGCGTGGTGTTTATCCAGGGCCAGAAATGTCAGGCGTTACTGATACCCTGTGTATTTCCTGTGGCTGGGAAGGAGCTGAGGGCTGACTCATTTTACAACCTCCACAGACTTCAGGTGAGGCCTAACAGGTCTGCTGCTCATTTATATTCTGTCCTGTTTATGACCATGGAGGGTAGTGTGTATGGCCAGTACATCACTGGGGCCACGCTTCCTGCCATCCAGGACCTTTATACCAGGCAGTGTCAGAGGAAGACCCTAAAAATGGCCAAAGACTCCAGCCACCCTAGTCATAGACTGTTCTCTCTGCTACTGCACGGCAAGCGGTACCGGAGAGCCAAGTCTAGGTCCAAGAGGCTTCTAAACAGATTCTACCCCAAGCCATAAGACTCCTGAACAGCTAATCAAATGGTTACCCGGACTATTTGCATTATGTGCCCCTGCACATTGACTCTGTACCGGTACCCCCTGTATATAGCCTCGCTACTGTTATTTTAATGTTCCTTTTTAATTATTTATTTTTCTATTTCAGTTCATTTTAGTAAATACTTTAACACTTATTTTTCTTAATTGCACTGTTGATTAAGGGCTTGTAAGTAAGCATTTCACTGCAAGGTCTACACCTGTTGTATTCGGCGTATGTGACAAATACAATTTGATTTGAACTCTTCACTGCGAGAAATGGACCAGGAAGCCATGAAGAACACTCTGTAGCCCATAGAGCTGGTATTTAAGCTCATTTGTACTCTTTAGTTTGAGGTTATTATTTCTGTCACATTGGTTGTGTAAAACAAACCTTTTACCCCTAAGCTAAGGTGTACGTTAGCCTGGCCTGGCTTGACCCAGATTGACTGTGTTTAGTATCAAGTGCGTAAGCAGAAACAGTAATTTGGGAGTGTGGAACCGCTGAGGTTTCATGATTTATTTTTGCCACTCTAGGTGTCCCTTTAAAGGTCAATTGCAGCAGTTTTTATCTCAATATCAAATCATTTCTGGGTAACCATTAAGTATCTTACTGTGATTGTTCTCAACTAAATTGGTCAAAAAGAAGCAACAATAGCTTCTTAGCGAAGAGCAATTTCTCAAGCAAGAATTTTGCTAGTACTGTCTGTGAGTGGTTTGAGTGGGAAGGGGAAAACTCAACATTACCTATTATTGGCAGAGAGGTTTGTAACTTTCTTATTGGTCTATTAACTAATTTACCATGTGGTGATGTCACCGTGGAAGGCCCAAACCCCCTCACACCAAAACAGGCTGAAATGTCAGGCAGTCTTTTAAAACAGCTTTTACACTAAAGGGCATTATCATAATTTTCACAGTACTATTCCAACCTCATAGCATTGCAATGTATATAAAACACAAGCAAATCACATTTGTTGACTGCACTGGCCCTTTAAGTGCAACCACCATAACTATTTTGGGGGGTGGGGGGAGTGTAGCAGCTTTCTGATGCCCATCAGGAGTCCTCTTTGTGCTTTTCCCAGGGTTCACTCACACGGAGAAGCCTATCTGGAGCAAGCCTTCGCCAAGCCCGCAAGCCCACACATGCGTTATCCTTAAACTAGTAACTTAGCATTCCTGTAAAAACAGCAGGGGTTTGCACAGAACTACGTGCTGTAAGTGTGACGCGGCCAGAGGAAAGCAGAACTGCCGCACTGACTGACATGAGTTAACCCTTCACGTTCATGCTAATCCAAGTCCTATGTGGAACATACAACCACATTCTTGTGAAAACACCGCGTTCGTAGAGTTCCAATCCTAAAATGAGTACCAGACAGCCACCCAGTTTGTTTACTCATTATTAGTATGGTCTGACTTGTGGTATTTATAACTCACTCTAACCCTGATAAAATGATTGAAATAGTACTCGTAATACTCTCTCCTTTGTCCACCAGCCGCAGGACAGGCCACTACAGTGTCCAGAACCGGGCCAGAAATGCACCAGGAAAGCCCCCGTACCACCGCTGTAACTCCCAGGACTCGTTGGACGAGCTGGCCATGGACGACTACTGGACCGAGGTGGAGAACATCACCCTGAGTGGAGAGGGGGACGCAGAGCCACAGGAGGAGGTGCAGCTGAAGGTGCCTGATGGTATGGAGCTCTACTCTATAGCAGGAGTGTCCACTGAAAGTAGAGAGGACCCTTGTTCCCTTTAATTCACCTTAAGTTGTTGAACTGCTTCAGGGTAACATTTTAGACTGAGATTTAAGGTGTAGTACAGCATTCACTATGTACATTATATGACTAGTGATTTACCTAGATCACTGTCTGACAGGATTATTTTTTACTATAAATGCAACATGAAGTGTTGGTCCCATGTTTCATGAGCTGATTCCAGAAATGTTCCATACGCAAAACATTTCTCTCAAATTTTGTGTAGAAATTAGTTTACATCACTGTTAGTGAGCATTTACTGCAAGATGGCACCGGAGGGGAGGGCTGCAGTCTTATCGGCTCTTAACCAACCATGCTATTAAGTTGTTCGTAACTTATTTTGTTCATAATGTTGCTGCTACCGTCTCTTATGACCGAAAAGAGCTTCTGGACATCAGAACTGGGATTACTCACCTCGATATTGGATGAGGAGTTCTTCAATGAGTCAGACGCAAGGGATATACTACAGACACCTGACCAGGCCCAGATCCCTGTGATACGCTTGAAAAGGAAATGTAGGTTTCGCGGTAAAGAGATCCGGATGCCTGGTGAGGATCAGGTGGTCAATCTGCCCTTGCCTTCCGTCTTGCTAGCTAATGTTCAATAGCTGGAAAATAAATGGGATGAACTGAAAGCACGTATATCCTACCAATGGGACATTAAACTGTAATATCTTATGTTTCACCGAGTCGTGGCTGAACGACGACATTAAGAGCATATAGCTGGTGGGTTATACACTCCATCGGCAGGACAGAACAGCAGCCTCTGGTAAGACACGGGGCGGGGGCCTATGCATATTTGTAAACAATAGCTGGTGCCCAATATCTAAGGAAGTCTCAAGGTTTTGCTCGCCCGAGGTAGTGTGGTCTACAGCTTATCATGAGATACTCTATCTACAGTTGAAGTCAGAAGTTTACATACACCTACATACACAATTAATAAGTAAAAATTCCCTGTCTTAGGTCAGTTAGGATCACCACTTCATTTTAAGAATGTGAAATGTCAGAATATTAGTAGAGAATTATTTCAGCTTTTATTTCTTTCATCATATTCCCAGTGGGTCAGAAGTTTACATGCACTCAATTAGTATTTGGTAGCATTGCCTTTAAATTGTTTAACTTGGGTCAAACGTTTCAGGTAGCTTCCCCCAATAATTTGGTTGAATTTTGGCCCATTCCTCCTGACAGAGCTGGTGTAACTGAGCCAGGTTTATAGGCCTCCCTGCTCGCACACGTCTTTTCAGTTCTGCCCACAAATTTTCTATGGGCTTGAGGTCAGGGCTTTGTGATGGCCACTCCAATACCTTGACTTTGTTGTCCTTAAGCCATTTTGCCACAACTTTGGAAGTATGCTTGGGGTCATTGTCCATGTGGAAGACCCATTTGTGACCAAGCTTTAACTTCCTGACTGATGTCTTGATGTTGCTTCACTATATCCACATAATATTCCTAGCCTATCAGAAGCTTCTAAAGCCATTACATCATTTTTTGGAATTGTCCAAGCTGTTTAAAGGCATAGTCAACTTAGTGTATGTAAACTTTTTTAAATATTTTTTTATATGTTTTATTTAACTAGGCAAGTCAGTTAAGAACACGTTCTTATTTTCAATGACTGCCTAGGAACGGTGGGTCAACTGCCTCGTTCAGGGGCAGAACGACAGATTTTCACATTGTCAATTCGGAGGATCCAATCTTGCAACCTTACAGTTAACTAGTCCAACGCAATAACGACCTGCCTCTCTCGTTGCACTCCACAAGGAGACTGCCTGTCACGCGAATGCAGTAAGCCAAGGCAAGTTGCTAGCTAGCATTAAACTTATCTTTATAAAAAACAATCAATCATAATCACTAGTTAACTACACATGGTTGATGATATTACTAGATATTATCTAGCGTGTCCTGCGTTGCATATAATCTGACTGAGCGGTGGTAGGCAGAAGCAGGCCCGTAAACATTCATTCAAACAGCACTTTCGTGCGTTTTGCCAGCAGCTCTTCGTTGTGCATCAAGCATTGCGCTGTTTATGACTTCAAGCCTATCAGCTCCCGAGATGAAGCTCGTGTAACCGAAGTGAAATGGCTAGCTAGTTATCGCGCGCTAATTGTCGTTGTGCTGCTGGTTCGAGCCCAGGGAGGAGCGAGGAGAGGGACGGAAGCTATACTGTTACACTGGCAATACTAAAGTGCCTATAAGAATAGTCAAAGGTTAATGAAATACAAATGGTATAGAGGGAAACAGTCCTATAATAACTACAACCTAAAACTTCTGACCTGGGAATATTGAAGACTCATGTTAAAAGGAACCACCATATTTCATATGTTCTCATGTTCTGAGCAGGGAACTCAAACGCTAGCTTTCTTACATAGCACATATTGCACTTTTACTTTCTTCTCCAACACTTTGTTTTTGCATTATTTAAACCAAATTGAACATGTTTCATTATTTACTTGAGACTAAATTGATTTTATTGATGTATTAAGTTAAAATAAGTGTTCATTCAGTATTGTTGTAATTGTCATTATTATAAATAAATAAAAAATCGTCCGATTTAATCGGTATCGGCTCCTTTGGTCCTCCAATAATTGGTATCGGCGTTGAGAAATCATAATCGGTCGACCTCTAGTCCAAGCACACTAAGACAGTCGTGAAGAGGTCACAACAAAACCTATTCCCCCTCAGGAGACTGAAAATATTTGGCATGGGTCCTCAAAAGGTTTTACAGCTGCACCATCGAGAGCTTCCTGACGGGTTGCATCACTGCCTGGTATGGCAACTGCTCAGCCTCTGACTGCAAGGCACTACAGAGGGTAGTGCCTATGGCCCAGTACATCACCGGGGCCAAGCTTCCTGCCATCCAGGACCTCTATACCAGGCGGTGCCAGAGGAAGGCCCTAAAAATGGTCAGACTCCAGCCACCCTAGTCATAGACTGTTCTCTCTGCTACCGCACAGTAAGCGGTACCGGAGTGCCAAGTCTAGGTCCAAGAGGTTTATAAACAGCTTCTACCCCCAAGCCGTAAGACTCCTGAACAGCTAATCAAATGGCTACCCATACTATTTGCATTCCCCCCCATACTGCTGCTACTCTGTTATTATCTATGCATAGCCACTTTAATAACTCTACCTACATGTACATAATTACCTTGACACCGGTGCCCCCGCACAATGACTCTGTACCGGTACCCCCAGTATATAGCTCTGCTATTTTTATTTACTGCTGCTCTTTAATTATTTGTTGTTCTTACCTCCCTTTTTTTGTGTGTATTTTCTTAACTGTATTGTTGGTTAAGGGCTTGTAAGCATTTCACTGTAAGGTCTACACCTGATTTTATTTGATTTCTCCTTGCCAAGATGGTCCATCCACCATACAGGTGTGGCATATCATGAAGCTGATTAAACAGCATGACCATTACACAGGTGCACCTTGTGCTGGGGATAATAAAAGATCACTCTAAAATGTGCAGTTATGTCACAACTTGACACATCTATGGTATTGTGTTTTGAGGGAGCGTGCAATTTGCATGCTGACTGCAGGAATGTCCACCAGAGCTATTGCCAGGGAATTTAATGTTCATGTCTCTACCATAAGCCACCTCCTACATTGTTTTAGATAATTTGGCAGTCTGTCCAACCGGCCTCACAACCGCAGACCACTTGTAATCACGCCAGCCCAGGACCTTCACATCCGGCTTCTTCACATGCGGGATCATCTGAAACCAGCCACACAGACAGCTGATGAAGCTGAGGAGTATTTCTGTCTGTACTAAAGCCCTTTTCATGGGGAAAAAAATAATTTTGATTGGCTGGGCCTGGCCCCCAATGGGTGGGCCTAGGCTTAGATTAGGGCCTAATTCATTTATTTAAATTGAGTGATTTCCTGATATGAACTGTAACTCAGTAAAATTGTTGCATGTTGTGTTTTATATTTTTCGTTCAGTACATACAGTAGAGCTGAATAGGATAGTCTGGTCTGTTGTCCAGCCCATGTTATTTTGCAATACCACCACATAATGATCTCTTATTGCTTTCATCCACAGAAGACAATAGACTTGCTTGATCCTACAGGATCAGGAAATGCCTATAAAAAGCACTGCAAAAGTGTATTGTTTAAGTCAACATTCATTGTTTTGTCTGGAGAACTTAAAGCAGGAACTTCCTTTTTGTTTCCGTTCCTTTCTATAACAAGATGGTTGGTTAGGAGTGAGGTCCTTCCCTGTTTCATGTCTTTCTCTATTCCCACACCTCCGTACATAAAAATGGCATAATACTAATTGCACAGTAATAATCTATGAATTACTTGTTTGTTTCTTTATCATTTAGTAAATGACTGTGTCCTCTCGCTAGTCTTCAGGCCTACACCCATGTCTTTTCCATTAACATACCACTGCTCTTTTGGTGCAGCATCAATTCATCCCTAACTCGTCTGTCTGTAGAGGGGGAACAGGAGGAGGCGTGGCTGACGGAGGCTGGACTGGCCACTCTGTTTGACGAGTCTGCGTCGGACCCCGAGGACATGATGGGGCTGTTGTCCACGCTGACGCGCACCCAGGCCGCCGCCGTGGAGAAACGTGTTGAAAAGCTACAGCAGACCCTCAGGAAGAGGAACAAGCAGCACCAAGTACCTGACGTCAGAGACATCTTCAAACTCCCGGGCACGCCAGAGTCAAAGGTCAGCCTACCACCGGTCCCGTTTCACTTGCCAGTCATGCCTGAGATGCCTCGCTACATAACAAACCCAGTGACTTGTTTACCGTAGTTGGTTAATATAATTACTAATCACAATATCTGTTAATGGACACCTGAATGTGAAGTAATACTTAACTGAATATCTTAATATTATGCAAAAGAAGGTCTTGTACTCACAATTGGGGTGAAAAATATGACTTTCTACAATATCAGCAGTTACTCTTAGTAGTTTGAATCATTAATTGATAAAAATGACCTATATTAAATTCTGATGAGAGCCTGCTTCTGTTTTATATTATGTTGCAGGAGGATGAAGCCAAGTCACCAGAGAGAAGTGAAAACAGGAAAAAGGATATTACGACAGATGGCATGTACCACAAGTTCTACTCACTAAATCTTTGTCTGGGCATGTTGGTCTATACCTATAGAAAACATCACTGACTCGCCACAAAAATGAACTGGTATTTCTATCCACTGTGTTGTTTTTATGTGATACTGTAGATTTCCTGAAATGGTTCATGATCACAGGATGCAGAAGTGAAGATTCTACGGAAGAGCTGTTGAGTTGACAAGATAACTCAGCAGTACACGCGCACACACACACACACACACACACACAGGAAGCAGGGACATTGCCTATCTTGTCTGTTCGCACCACCCCTCTGACCTTAACATGAAGGCTGTCAGGAATCCGCTCCCTATCTTCCATTATACACTTGCCTGTTTTCCTATTAGTGGAGATGGCAGGGTGGCACTGCAGTTCTGTGTCAGGGCCAAGGCCTTACATGTCTGTCTGACATGGGTCACAGAGGGCAGACTGGCTCTCTGGCTGTTGACTTCCACAGGACTAGTTGATGTCCCTTAGTTTCCCTTCAGTGGGCAGAACAGTCACCACCACCTAGTTCTAATCTCCCCACTGCTGACTTTGTCCCATCTGTGGACTTTCACACATCTAATTCATGAATTGCCTGTGTTATCTCTTGCTATAGGTGTAGCTTTCAATATGTCCCAATAATAACTCTGTGTGTGGGTACAGGTCAGGCGATGGGGCTGGGGAACAGGGCAGGCCCTGCTGAGCAGAGTGTGTCTGAACCTGAGACAGACATCAACCTAGAGGTGTCCTTCTCTGATCAGGCCCTCAGCTATAAGGAGGGTTCAAAGGGCAGCAGCGAGGCTCTGACAGACGCAGATGACAAGCTACCTGTGAGTACCCTTTTTAAACATTAACATCGCCAAACGGATTGACTGAGCCGCTCATCCAAAGTTTATATGCCAAAACAGGAAGTGTCACTCGTCAAAATAGCAGGATCCCATAGGCCAGTTTGGGACAAAGGATTTCAAATATTTATGTTTTTTTGGCAGAAGCAAGAACTTTGCCCTGTGGTGTTTATGGATTGAAACATGTTTCTGTTTTTACTTAGCCTATATCATTAATGATTGACCAAATTATGATTTGATATTTATATGGGCCATTATTTACAGCGTTATTGTAGGCCTAGACCTACTGCTTGTGTACTAGTGTAAGTTATGACATTGAATGATGTCATTTGCACTGATGATAACATTCTCTATCAATCAACCTTTTTGAATAGAGTTTTTGCATCATATAATACATTTCAGTCAAAATACTGTTCTAGACTCCTGGTGTAACTGAGTTCTGTCTCTGGTTCTAGGGCCACCTAGTGGTTACAGATACTCCAATACTATGTCAGGGTCATATTCAATAGGCATCAAACAGACCCTGTTTTTGTTCTGACAAGTCCAATAAGAAGCGCTTGTTTTCATCTTCCATTACAAAATGTTTTGCTACGGTGTGCAATAATGAATACAACCCAGTTTTACTAACTCTTAATGTAACCTGTGCTTCGCTGTATGACAGAACTTCAAGTTGAGCAGAGACAAGACAGGGCTGACCAAGGTTGGGGACCTGTCCCCCCATGACATGAAGAAGGTGCACCGCCTGGTGCTGATAGAGATGACCGCTCTGTTTGACACGGCAGGCATCGACCTCAAAGCCCACAAAGCAGTTAAACTCAAGGTCAAAGGTAAGCCAGTATGCTAGAACTGGAACACAACTGTATAACATTATATCTAAGAACCCTGAGGACTGTCCCATCAAGCTCTGACACAATTAGGTTTGTTGTGTTTGTGTTCTAGAGTCTGGCCTGTTTGGAGTTCCCCTGGCTGCCCTATTGGAGCAGGACCAGAGGAGACAGCCAGGGACCAAGGTGCCAATCATACTGCAGAGGGTGAGCAGCACAACCTCTCATTAATCACCGATCCTGGTTCTCTTTAATCATACAGTACGTAGTAACGAAAGGTTTGTAGATCGAATCCCCGAGCTTACAAGGTAAAAGTCTGTTGTTTTGCCCCTGAACAAGGCAGTTAAACCCACTGTTTCTAGGCCGTCATTGTAAATAAGAATTTGTTCTTAACTGACTTGCCTAGTTAAATATGTGCTGTCGTTTTGGTGGTTTAAAGCTTATAAGTGTGTTCTCTTGTTTCCAGCTCATCTCTCACATAGAGGATGAGGGTCTGGACACAGAGGGGCTTCTACGGATACCCGGAGCAGCCATAAGAGTCAAGGTCATTGTTCGTCATTGTTGATAGATGTAGTCCTGTTTCATTCAATGTCTGGGGGAAGTATTTACATGCTGTAACAACAGCTTAATGTAGCCAAATTCCTATTTCCCTAATGGAAAGGTTAGTGTGGTGACTGACTGTGGAAGATATGATTAGTGTTGTACTGTAGGATGGTGTGATAAAGCCTCCAATGTGGATGTGTTTAACTATGCTTGTGGGGACCAGAAGTCCCCACAAGAATAGTGAACAAACAAAAATTAGGGGACATTTTGTTGTTCCCTACAAAGTCAAATGCTATTTCTAGGGGGTTAGGGTTAGAATTACGTTTAGGGTTAGGAGTTAAGGTTTAGGGAAAATAGGATTTTGTGCCCCCACCAGGTTAGTGTGTGTGCGTTAACATGTGACCTATGTGTTCGGCTGGCAGGCGGTGTGTGTGGAGCTGGAGGGGAAGTTCTACGAAGGCCTGTTCCCATGGGAGAGTCTGAAGCAGCACGATGCAGCCAGCCTGCTCAAGCTCTTCATCAGGGAGCTGCCCCACCCACTGCTCACTGTGAAGTACCTCAGCGCCTTCATCGCAGTGCTTAGTCAGTCCCCCTATACATTATGAACCACACTTTCTATACATACAGTGGTGCACTGTATGTATACTCATTTAGAATGTTGTCTCGATTCTGTTTGACTTTTTGTCTTATGTTGACTCATGGATTAGTAAAGCAATCCCGTTGCGGTTGGGTTTTTTGTTTGTTTGCCTTACTCACAGGACTGCCCACTAAGAAGCAGCAGCTGCAGGCTCTCAACTTGCTAGTCCTGCTACTTCCGGAGTCCAGCCGTGATACACTAAAGGTAGGTGGCTCTTTCCCTGTGCTCGTTCTCTAGCCAATACAGTATAGTCTCATGTTGTCTGTTGGACACATTGTAATGTATCTTGTGGCGGTTTCAGGCGCTGATGGAGTTCTTTCAGAGGGTCATAGACCACAAAGAGCAGAACAAGATGACCTTGAACAACGTTGCCGTGGTGATGGCGCCAAACATCTTCATGTTTAAAGGCTTCCGCAACAAGATCAGCGAGCAACAGGAATTTTCCCTGGCCACGGAGACGGCCAACATCGTCCGACTACTCATCAGATACCAAAACCTGCTCTGGACGGTAAGGCTCAAGTCATGGTGCCTCATTTATCAATATTGCATAGAAACTAAAATACTACTTACGAATGGAGTTTTTGAATGTTTGTATGAACATGAAAAAGTGTGATTTTAACAAACAATCATACACACACACACACACACACACACCGGTAGGAGATAACCATTGATAAATACCAATTGTTCTCAGACCTTAGCTATTCTAATTTCGAAACACCTCTAATTAACCATCTATAGTCAAAATCATAAAGTCTGTGGGGAAATGTGGGGAAATACTTCACATGAGTAGGCCATCCATCCTCAACTCCCTCCTGTAGGCGTTATAGGCCAACATTACTGTTCTGCAAAATGAACGAGTCGTGCGTGCCACCTCATTGAGCAGCGTCTTTTGCAAATCACAACCTATCCCCTGAACATTTTAAAAGTGGAGGCCTTTTCTGTTCAGTCTTTTTGGGATGGTGCTTTTATGGCGACGTGGGTGCCTGTTGCTTCGTTAGTATTGGATGTCAGTGGAGGCTGCTGAGGGAGGACGGCTCATAATAATGGCTGGACTGGAATAGAGTCAATGGAATGGTATCAAACACATGGTTTTCATGCGTTTGATAGCATTCCATTGACTCTATTCCAGACATTATTATGATCTGTCCTCCCCTCAGAAGCCTCCACTGTTGGC
Organism: Oncorhynchus tshawytscha; assembly: GCF_018296145.1. Lineage (NCBI taxonomy): Eukaryota > Metazoa > Chordata > Actinopteri > Salmoniformes > Salmonidae > Oncorhynchus > Oncorhynchus tshawytscha. Next base: position 14,671,682 of record NC_056446.1, on the reverse strand, counting down.
TGTGGATCTGAATGTCATGTTTACTTTTATTTTTTATTAAGTGGGTCTTAAATCCTGTCAAAAATCCTATAAGATTTGAGAAACGATATCTGATGAGCCAATCTGTGCATTCTGGAGAGAAAAGAAAGCCCCACCTGTCTCTAAAAACGTGCTCTCTGCCAAATGCAGCGTTTGCCAAATCCTCCAACAGAGCAAGATCATTCGATTTCCCCATTGTTAAAATACTATAAAAGACAATGGTTTCACTTGAACTTTGTGCCTATAATTTAACAAATGACTGTACTTTGTATGGATTGTTATCGTAACAAATGCGCTGATGTGGTCAAATGATATGCCTGTCAAGATATGTTGCATGAATTCACATTGGAAATACAATGAAATTGAAAATTATTTATTTATTACTCGCATAATTTCAGACATTTTCAACATGTATTTTCCCCCATTCTATGCTTGACAGGAAGTTTTCTTTTTCCACCACGTGTGCGTACGCATGGTCATAGCTATGCGTGGATTTACAGACACTCGAGCAAATGTTCCTATTGATAAATGTCACACTTTGTGTGGAAATGATCCCACGCATGGTTTACGCACAGATTTGTGCCTAGGGATGATTGGTAAATGAGGCCCCTGTACTTTATGTATCGGGCTACTGTATGTAATTGGTATGGCTCTTCAGTGGCACAATTTGTAATTGAATCAAACATTTTTTTCACAGATTCCTAAATTCATAATGAATCAAGTCCGAAAACAAAACACGGAGAACCAGAAGAAAATGAGCAAAGACCGCGCCATGATGAAACTCCTAAAGAAGATGGCCTATGAGCGAGAGAAACAGGAGAAACCCCTCTCTGAGGTGAGGGCAGCAGTAGCAAACAAAGGTGTCTGTCTGTAGCACCTGTATACAGTATTCCAATTGACTCTGCGACCGTGCTGAAAAGCAGTTATAGCTGAGGGCAATACCCATGCTGTTGAATGAATCAAGAGGAGAATATGTGAATGACTCGACTCAAATGCCTTCTGCTCTTCCTGGTTCAACTGATGAAAGAGGGAGAGTGGCTCCCCTGTGACATCTAGTGGCAATATGTAGAACTGCAACTCCGTTTTTTATTGTTTGAAAATTGATGACGAAATTGCATAATATAACAGAATTTAAATACCTCAAATAATATTTATATTGAAGAACAACTTTCAGTAAATGATTTTTGTATAACTGCTGTACATTTGTATTGGTTTAGTATGGAGTACAGTAGCGACACTAGTATTATGTTGGTTAGCTGAGACATGTCTGTGTTGTCTCTCCCCATGCAGGTGGACAGTAGTTCTCAGGGCTTCATCAGGGTCCAGGCCCCTCAGTTCTCTAAGGTCTCCATGGCTGTCCAGCTGACTGAAGAGTTGCAGGCATCTGATGTCCTCAGCCGCTTTCTCAGCCAGGACAGGTGAAAACCTCCGAGGGGCACTACTGTCATCCCGTTACACACAAGGCTTGCAGTCACCTAATGATTACTCTCAGCCCACTCCCTCACACCGGGTATTCTGAGTGCAGTTAAATTACACTACAGAGACATTTACACCCTGGGTGTGTTAGAACTGAGCAGCCTATGGGAGCTGTTATTTCTGTGACACTGCACGGCGTGGCTCTGATTTCTCTGTATTTGTATACTGCCCTAGAAAGGCAAAACGATGCTGATTTTTCAGGATTTCGACTGGCTCAGAAAAGCTGCCAGCCTGTCTGTCTCGTCCCGACTCCCGACACGGTCATTACCAAAGGACAGTTGGAGATCGAATTTCAATGTTGCAAATGTCGGCGAGACAGACGGCAATGTTATTACAGATCTCTGCTGTTCAAAACCAAATGCTAGTCTTAAAGAAATGTGAGATAATGTCTAGATGCTTTTCACAGTGTAGCTCTAGTATATACATTGCCTGGCTGAACTGATGAGACAGTGGATTGTGCAGTCACATGGAACAGAGTCTATAGGCATTTCAACATCACAGATGATTTAGCCGGTACTAACTTGTGGAATAGACAACGTCTGGAATGCGGTTTTAACCAATCAATGGCCAGGATTAGACCCAGCCATTCTATAAATAAGTGATAATGCATTATCTTATTATGACGCAATTTGATTTGACCTACAGTGAGCTCCAAAAGTATTGGGACAGTGACAATTTTAGTTGTTTTGGCTCTGTACTCCAGCACTTTGGATTTTAAATGATACAATGACTGAGGTTAAAGTGCAGACGGTCAGCTTTAATTTGAGGGTATATTTATCCATAACTGGTGAACCGTTTAGAAATTACTGCACTTGTTGTACATAGTTATCCCCCCCTCCATTTTAGGGGACCATAAGTATTGGAACAAATTCACTTATGTGAAGTAAAGTAGTGTAACGGTAAGTATCTTGTCCCATATTCATAGCACGCAGTGACTACATCAAGCTTGTTGGATGCATTTGCTGTTTGTTTTGGTTTATTTGTATTATTTTGTGCTCAATAGAAGTGAATGGTAAATAATGTATTGTGTCATTTTTGGAGTCCCTTTTATTGTAAATAAGAATAGAGGTTTGTTTCTTAACACTTCTACATGTATGTGGATGCTACTATGATTATGGATAATCCTGAATGAATCGTGAGAAAGTGTCAGATGCACTATTATCATACCCCCAAGACATGCTAACCTCACCATTATAATAACAGGGGAAGTTAGCATTTTTGGGAGGGGGGGTGTATGATATTTGTCCCAATACTTTTGGTCCCCTAAAAATGGGGAGACTATGTACAAAAAATATATAACTAAAGGGTTCACCCGATATGGATGAAAATACCCTCAAATGAAATCAGACAGTCTGCGCTTCAACCTCATAGTCATTGTATCATGTCAAATCCAAAGTGCTGGAGTACAGAGCCAAAACAACAAATTGGTCACTGTAACAATACATTTTTTGGACATGGGTCATAGGTCAAATCAGTGGTCATGGTTGATATGCAGAAAAAAATGAATTAATAATAAGACAAGTGATAATGCACTGATGGACAGCAAATAAACGTTAAAGCCATTTTCCCCTGTTTGCGTAGTTTACTGCTCTTTGCAGTGAAAACATGGTGGAACAAAGCCAAAGTGCAGTAACTTCACATACTGCTATTTGCCTTGGTTTTTACTTGGATTTTGTAGTTACTGCAAATGTCACACTCAATTTTCTCTGAAACGGAACATAATTGAACCAGAACAATTGGTCACAAGATTTAAACAGATACTACAAAACCTTTGTAGGGAAGTATAAAACTCAACTGTTTTGGAATGTTACTCTTTGTAATTAGTTTTTTTGTTGTTTATCCCTCAGTATGTTGTCTGTGTGTGTGTGTTCTAGCTCTGTGTCTGTGAAGAGGGAAGATCTGTGCCTTTATGAAATCGGAGGGAATATCCGTAAGTATTGCACACAGTCATTTAAAACACAAACCATCTCGTATATCTTAGGTGGCTTATCTAGTTTCTCAAACAGGATGATTCTATTACAAAGTGTTATCTGGAAAAAAAGAAAAAAAAGGGGGGAGAAAAGGGAACTGTGAACATCCTGCAGTAGACTATGTATTCAGACCATATTCTGCTGTAAATTCCTAGTAGTACCATCTAGTAAGTCATTAAAGGTGTTTTAAGGACATGATTCAAATCCCACTTTCCCTTAATTGGAGCCAGTTTGCTGCAGCATCAGGAAATGTGAATTATTATGAGTATTATAATTAGTGGACATTTTTGTAGAGGTTGATACAGGGAAAATCCAATCAGAAATGTCAAAGTAGGAATTACAAACTCCAGAAGCCTCTTTTTTTTAAAACCTCAAATACACTACACGTTTTGAATTTCCTCATGCAACAGGGTGATCAAATTTAAGAACCTAGATCCTATCTGTATGTCAGACATGACCCGATTTAGTTATTTTGCTGTGTGTTGTTTCTGAACAGAGGAGCGCTGTCTGGATGAGGAGACCTATATGAAAGACCTGTTGGAGCTCAACCCCAGTGCAGAGTGGTTCATCAAGTGCATCCAGAGATAGGATATCTGACTACTCGCACCCTGCAAGGAGAACGGACGGACAGACGGGGGGTACCGCAAGAGAAAAGATTTCTATCTACTTCACCATGACATGCTAATGTTAAGGCTGACCACTGGACCAAAGGACCGGTATTAGTGTTAATGTTGTTGTCGTTTGTGGGGCTGTAGTTTAGAACGCTACTGGAAGTCCAACTGTCAACGCATGAGGAGTTGGACAGTTATGACTGAGGAGAGCCACTGAACAATAATCTGTGATAGGTCTGTGTGTTGGTGACGATAAGGGCAATTTACTATACCGTCAAGGTCCTAGATTAGTTGATCGTAATGATCAATACAGTAAATGGTCAAAAACCAAGAACAGTAGTATTATAATGGGTATAAAAATGACAGGTTTGTCAGACATTGCATTTACATTAAATAATAGACATGCAAACACTAATATGATTTTTTACTCTGTAGCTCATTCTCTCTTGTAAGATGGTGAGTGCATGCCTCCCCTAACTCAATTTGTGTTTTTACTGTAGTTCTTTGTAAAGGTTATATTCAGTGACTCATTCCATTTCACCCAAATACTGTACAGCGACGTCTGTAATCAGCAATTGTCAGTGCTCAATATTGCAGATAAATAGACAAGTTACTAATTTTTGTGATATTTTCTAAACAATTCTTCCTTGTTACTACTTTTAAATTCACTGCCAAATCATAATGTAGGGTGAGCTGAAGTGGTTGGTGGATATAACACTCCTTAGTTCTCCTAGAGGGTATTCTAGCCTCAGTTTGCTCTTCGCCACTTATCTGTGGGGTCCCTCTGAGCAATCCCTCTCCACTGTGACTTCTGTCCGTTTTCATGTTGACCATGTAGACAGAATATCACCAGTGAACGAGACAGCCAATGAGAATCAAAGGGATAGCGTTAAGTGCATTATTTAAAATGTTTGTTAACATCAGTTCTCAAGCTGTGGTCCTAAACTAGCATTTCAGTGTGCTTCCTAATAACATTTCAAGTGTGGTTCTCAAAAGATGCTTTCAATGGAGGAAACGGTTTAAAATAATTTAATGTGCATGTCTGAACATTTCAATTTAGAATGCAAAAATGGTATAACTACAGATATGACTGTGCTGTATGAGCTGTGCTAAACGATGTGCTGTGTATACCCTCTCCCTGCCCTTATGTCGTGCTTTATACTGTAAATATGACTGTTGAAAGATGTCCCTTTTGTTGTTGTATACTATATGTTCTACAGCTTCTAAAATGACCACTAAACATTTTGTAAATAATTGCGTAATTACTCCTTTTTGGTGTGTGTGCTCATTTGGTATAATGCAACAGACACAATAAGATAAATGACAAAAGAAAGCAAAATAAAAAGTTTCCCTGATGGAGGATACTGTGTTTTTGTTTTGCTTGTGACTACATGAGCAGTACATGTTTCCTTTGATGCGCCTGTATTGTGGCCTGGAGGGCTTGGCTGTAGTGGTGGAAGGGAACCTGGACACAATGAGGTGGCTGGAGCTGGCCAGACTTCACTAGATCACACACAGAGGTCACCATGGCCTGTAGCTGCGTCACATCTGCTGGGGACAGAGACATGACACACCCATATGGGAAAATATATAGATGAATTAACAATATTCTGCTGTTCTACCTGGAACTTGTAATACATATGGCAGCAAATACACTGAGAAGATTCATAGGTTCTTGTAATATCGGACATACCGTTGGTTAACATTTAGACGTAACAGAAATGTAGCATGTATTGTTTATACAGACAAGCGACAAGCTGAGCCTTCTAAGGTCTCATACATAGGACATACACATTTCAAAGCTCTTGAATACTACTGTCTCACATCACTTATTGAATAAAGTCTGCCATGAGTAGGTGGAAAGGGGGAGGTGAGCATGGTGTTGGATGAAGGAGTGGAGGATGAGGAGTAGAGAGCTAAAGAGGAAGAGATAAGGAGGAGGGAGGAAGATAAGAGGGGGAGGAGAAGGAGGAATTACTTTTATAGAAGCAATGAATCAATTTTGTTATTAAGTGGAGATCCCTCAATCATTCTCACAATAGCACATTGGTAGCAGTATCCAGGTTTCCATCCAACCATTTCATGAGAATGAATTACCTGATACATGAAAAAAGTCACGACCGGGCTGATGGAAACATGAAATGCCGGTACAATTTTATAAATGCCGACAATTTGTTCGTTCGACATGATGGGGTCTTTTTGTGTTGGTCAAATTAATTATGCGAAAAATGGCGGTGGAAACGCCTATATTGATATAATAACCATCATATCGATTTAAACTTGAAGCCACGCGAGGATATGTTGTGAGGATATGTCTGTGGTCCTCCCACTACGACTAGGGAAAGCATACAGTTTATTAGGATCAGATTAAATAAATCATGAGCTTGATGCTCCTTTCCAATTAATATCGGGGGTCTTATTCTGGTGACATGATGATCGGTGCTTGACTACAGTTTTACAAATACAAATAATATCGCTCGTATCCATAATATTCTCAATGTAGGTAGCCTACCCGGACTGTATCTGCAAGCTGTTGGCTAGAGCGCATGTACCAAGACCGGAGTGGGCCTATTTGCTATATAACGCAACAGCTTTTGTGACAAAAACATCAGTTGAGTTGAAAAAACGATGCGAAACCCATTTAATTGTATTTTTAATTTGGTACATGGGAATTTAACAGCAAAAGTGATTTTTATGTGCACTACGTCATCACGCACAGCATTTTATCCACACAAAAAAGTCAGTTTGATGGAAACAGCTCTGGTGCGAAAATGCGCATATTGTTTTATAGAGATTTTTGAATGTTCGCATGAAAATCTGTTGCAAATTGGATGGAAACCTAGCTAGTGACAAATATCAAAGCTAGGCTGGGTTTGGTTAAAACCCTGAATGGAAGACCAAAGGCATAGCTGTATATAAATAAACTGTCCAGTAGGTGGTGCTGCCCAGCCTTAACCATGAAAACTCAAACCTGAAAATGTATAGTAATGCTCATGTTTTTGACTTATAAAAACAATGTGAAACCTATATGGAAATAATTTATTTTGTCATTGTCAGAACATACACACTTTTATTATAAGATTCATAGATGACTGATATAATTAATATATTCTGCCTCAAATATGTCACAATCATGTATTTAATTGTGTATGTCATATAAGGAATATACTGTAAGTCAACACATATACAAATACACCGTTGACATATAAGGACAAATATACAAAATCTTACCAGATACTATATAATTACATTAATTATTTGATTTTATTATTCTGCCATACAAGATTCTTATTTGTTTTTCATGATTATTTTCCATATGGCGACATGGTTCAGTCTTTGAAAGTTGGATAAAGTGTTCACTCGAAGGTTAAAGTGAGTGAGCTTTGTGCAGCAAGTTTACCTTTACTGTTGTTTCTTTTCCACTGCGTCATCCAGAATCCTTGTAACGTTATATTCTTAAAAATGAGAGATTTCTTTTCGGGAGCCAAAGAAAACAGAAATGTCAAGGATGTGCTGTCAGCAAGGTTACATATGGTGCAATTTACAGTGCAATTTGAGAATCATTTGCGATTACGTTGAACAACAAATATGAACTCACAGCTGGAATCTGGAGAGGCTTTTTGGCCATCCCACCATATGTCACTAAAGTTGCCCCATCACTGTGAGGGCATTCAAAAAGAGGGATTAGCTTTCACAGAGAATCAGTCCTTTCAAAGCCTAAATTAACATGATGGATTACATTATTTATGCAGACCATGTTGCAGTAAAGATTTTGGCTAGAAACCCCCCCCAGAAACCTACCAAAGACTAGAGAGGACAAGTCCACCACTCCGGCCTCCCACACAGTTCAAACCCAGGATGGGCTTTGGGAGCTCCTAAAATGGCAATACATTATTGTAGTCTACAGTTGACTGTTGGAAAGAAGCCAATACCTCTAATCTCATCATACAGTTGATGGTGTATCTATTCTCTTACCTGAATTACGTTATCCAGACCCAGACATTGCAGCTCTTCTTCAGTGATAACAAAATCAGCTCCCATCGATTTTAGTTCCTCCTCCAACTCTTGTCGATTGGGTCTGAGAGAAAACATGAAAAATGTACTCATTGAATTTGAATACGAACACTATTGTTATGGTCTGGGTCGATACTAGACAGAGTCCCCACCTGTCTCTGATGATGTTGATGGTCTTCAACCCCAAGGCAGCAGCTATTTGAATGACAGCCTGACCCACTGCACTGTTGGATCCATTCTGCATCACAGTGGCCCCTGCAGACAATGAATAAATGATTGAATTAAGTAATTATTTATTCATGAATTAATACTTGTTTACTGCTTACGAAGCACCATTTCATACAAAGTTTCCCACTTGAGTAACAGTAGCTTGTACAGGCAACAAGAATAGACCAAAAGGACAGGGTGTCCCACAGAAATAATGTTTATCGAACTACTGTTGTCTACCTGGTTTGAGTGTAACAAAGTCCTGCAGCATCCTGTAGGCAGTGCAGGGGTTCACCCCAATTGTAGCAGCCCCCAGCAGAGAGATGTCCTTGGGGACCTGGAGAAGGTCATCAGCCTCACACACTGCCTCTGTCCTCCATGTACCTTCAAACAGAACCCCACCCAAACGCTGTCTCACAATGATGATGTCATGTCACACAACACAAATACAACAAGTAGTTTGAGACTCTTGTCTCAATCATTTCATATCACTAGGTCTGGTCAGGGTAAAACGGAAGGTATCCACATGGCCCTCCCATCACTGTGGTTTTACAGACAGAAGAAGAATGTACTGTAGTACTGATGTACTGTTTTCTCACCAAAGCCAGCATCCCACGGTATGGCCCAGTCCCCTGGTCTCAGAGAGGTGACCTTCCGACCAACCTCCACCACCTCCCCCACTCCCTCATTCCCACCCACAGCAGGAAACACTGGAAGGATTGGGTATGTGCCTGTGGATAACAATGCAAATAACTGTTTTATACCCTGTGTAGTCTTGAAAACTCGATCCCTAGGCAACAGCAGTGGAAGGCGAACTGAATGTCTAGAGAGAATCTATGGTAACACGAGGTAACCGGAGCCAGGCTCCAGCACCTTATGGGTGCAAAAGGAAAAGTAGGATAATAAGCAGGATAAACCAAGGTTATGCCAAAATTAGGGTGGTTGAGGCTGGGGTTAAGGATGAACTGGAATATTGACATGAAGCTAGGGTTAGGGTTGTGGTTGAGGCTGGGGTTAGGGTTGTGGCTGAGGCTGGAGTTAGGGATGTGGTTGAGGCTGGGGGTTAGGATTGTGGTTCATGCTGGGGTTAGGTTTGAACCGGGACGTGGACATGAAGCTAGGGTTAGGGTTGTGGTTGAGGCTGGGGTTAGGGTTAGGGTCGTGGTTGAGGCTGGGGTTAGGGTTAGGGTTGTGGTTGAGGCTGGGGTTAGGGATGTGGTTGAGGCTGGGGTTAGGGTTAGGGTTGTGGTTGAGGCTGGGGTTAGGGTCGTGGTTGAGGCTGGGGTTAGGGTTAGGGTTGTGGTTGAGGCTGGGGTTAGGGTTAGGGTTGTGGTTGAGGCTGGGGTTAGGGTTAGGGTTGTGGTTGAGGCTGGGGTTAGGGATGTGGTTGAGGCTGGGGTTAGGGTTAGGGTTGTGGTTGAGGCTGGGGTTAGGGTTAGGGTTGTGGTTGAGGCTGGGGTTAGGGTTAGGGTTGTGGTTGAGGCTGGGGTTAGGGTTAGGGATGGGTTGAGGCTGGGGTTAGGGTTGTGGTTGAGGCTGGGGTTAGGGTTAGGGTTGTTAGGCTGGGGTTAGGGATGGTTGAGGCTGGGGTTAGGGTTAGGGTTGTGGTTGAGGCTGGGGTTAGGGTTGTGGTTGAGGCTGGGGTTAGGGTTAGGGTTGTGGTTGAGGCTGGGGTTAGGGTTAGGGATGTGGTTGAGGCTGGGGTTAGGGTTAGGGTTGTGGTTGAGGCTGGGGTTAGGGTTAGGGTTGTGGTTGAGGCTGGGGTTAGGGTTAGGGTCGTGGTTGAGGCTGGGGTTAGGGTTAGGGTTGTGGTTGAGGCTGGGGTTAGGGATGTGGTTGAGGCTGGGGTTAGGGTTAGGGTTGTGGTTGAGTCTGGGGTTAGGGTCGTGGTTGAGGCTGGGGTTAGGGTTAGGGTTGTGGTTGAGGATGGGGTTGGGGATGGGTTGAGACTGGGATTAGGGATGTGGTTAAGGCTGGGGTTAGGGATGGCTGAGGCTGGGGTTAGGGATGTGGTTGAGGCTGGGGTTAGGGTTGTGGTTGAGGCTGGAGTTAGGGTTGTGGTTGAGGCTGGGGTTAGGGTTGTGGTTGAGGCTGGGGTTAAGGATGAACTGGAATGTTGACATGAAGGTAGGGTTAGGGTTGTGGTTGAGGCTGGAGTTAGGGTTGTGGTTGAGGCTGGGGTTAGGGATGTGGTTGAGGCTGGGGTTAGGGATGTGGTTGAGGCTGGGGTTAGGGTTGTGGTTGAGGCTGGAGTTAGGGTTGTGGTTGAGGCTGGGGTTAGGGTTGTGGTTGAGGCTGGGGTTAAGGATGAACTGGAATGTTGACATGAAGGTAGAGTTGTGGTTGTGGCTGGGGTTAGGGTTGAACCGGGATGTGGACATAAGCCTAATGTCACCCTAGCCCTGTTCAACCACCTCTACATGCTTTAGTCTTAGTTATTATGAAGTGTTACCAAATCTCTTAAAGATACAGTCTCTATTAACTGTTTATCTATCATGTATGATTGATTCATGCAGTATGAATGTTACCTTGTAGCATGTTAATATCAGCTGGATTCACTGGTGCTGCCAACATCCTCAGTCTGACACTGTGTTGACCCAGGGCTGGCAAGGACATCTCCTCCATTCTATTATACGGACAATAACACAATCACGTAAACTACAAATTGCCATCCACATTGATGTTTAGGTGTTTCTTTATTCATATTGAGGAAACAAGTTTACAGCTACAGCAATAATAAAGACTTAAAACTGGGGAAACAGCACATGGCCATAATGTCTTTGACAATCTTTTTTATATATTTTTCAATTTGTTTGGGGCTATTTTCACAAGTATGTGGTGAATTTTCAAAACTCTTCGTACAAAACTACAAACGGGTAACACTTGTAACGCAGTCTTATATGCAAATCCTTTTTATTGTGCCCTCATTGATCCAGTATACAACCATTGATCCAGTATACTGTGAAACATTGGTTTAAATCACCCAAAACACAACGTGATGACATCTTCTCAATTCAATTGTTTTAACGCCCAGTTAATCCAACAAGGAAAAATGCAAGACACGTGTTTCAAAATAGCCCTGTGAATGTCATTTGCTACGGCACTCTAAGTTACAGTACATTACACTGTTTTCACATTAGGAAATGCACTTGCTTTAGTCCTCAAAATATCCTCTCTTTCTAGCCCCATGTCTGATCAAAGGTGTGATCATTGAAGGTGTGATCATTGAAGGTGTGATCATTTCACAATCATTGATGGAAAAATATATATATATTGTTCCGATATAATTACAAAATAGGTGTACTGTAATCAAATGATATAAATTGAATTAATTAAATAAACATAACGTTTAGCTTGGCACTAGTTTTCATCATGCCGGTCTTGAAAATTTGGCCATAGGCTCTCATCGATATCACAGTAAATATTCTCACTGTTTATGCACCTGGGGGAAAAAAACTTTTGGCAAGGCAAACTCGACTTGAGTGGGTTGAGTCACTGATGTTATCTTCCTGTCCGGTCTTGTGCCCCCTCGGGCTCGTGTGGTAGGGGAGATCTTCTCTGCCTTGTCTCAGGGTAGTAAGTTTGTGGTCTGTTCATATCCCTCTGGTGTTGTGGGGGATACGCTTTGACAAAGTGAGTGTGGTTATATCCTGCCTGGTTGGCCCTATCCAGGGGTGTCTTCAGACAGGGCCACAGTGTCTCCCGACCCCCCTATCTCAGTCTCCAGCATCTATGTTGCAATAGTCTATGTGCCTGAGGGCTACGGTCATTCTGTCCTATCTGGTGTTTTTCTCCTGTATTATCTGGTGTCCTGTGTGATCTTAAGTAATAGCCCTCTAAATCGCCCATCTCTCTCTCTCTCTCCCTCTCCTCCTCCTCCTCCTCCCAGAGGACCTGAGCCCTAGGACCATGCCTCAGGACTACCTGGCCTGATGACTCCTGGCTGTTCCCATCCCCAGTCCACCTTGTCGTGCTGCTGATCCAGTTTCTACTGTTCTGCCTGCGGTTATGGAACCCTGTCCTTTTCACCGGATGTGCTACCCTATCCCGGGCCTGCTGTTTTGACCCTCTCTCTCCCTAACTCTCTCGCTCTCTCTACCACACCTGCTGTCTCAACCTCTGAATGCTTGGCTATGAAAAGCCAACTGATATTGACTCCTGAAGTGCTGGCCTGTTGCACCCTCTATAACCACTGTGATTATTATTTGACCATGCTAGTTCTATGACCGTTTGAACATCTTGATGAACGATCTGGCCTTAATGGCCATGTACTCTTATAATCTCACAGCCAGAAGAGGACAGGCCACCCCTCAGAACCTGGTTCTCTTTAGGTTTTTCCTAGGCACCGTGCTTCTACATTTGCATTGCTTGCTCTTTGGGGTTTTAGGCTGGGTTCCCGTACACGACCTTTGTGACAATCTGTTGATGTAAAAAGCTTTATAAATACATTTGATTGATTGAAGTGGATTTAACAGCTGACATCGATAAGGGCTTTCACATGGATTCACCTGGTCAGTCTATGTCATGGAAAGTTTTTCCTGAAGTTTTGTCCACCCAGTGTACATATGAAGTGGGTAAAACAGTATGTAAACATTATTAAAGTGACCAGTGTTCAATGACTATGTACACAGGGCAGCAGTCTCTAAGGTGCAGGGTTGAGTACTGGGATGTAGCCGGCTAGTAACAGTGATTAAAGTTCAGGGCATGGTACTGGGCAGAGGCCAGCTGGTGGTGACTATTTAACTGGAGATAGAAGCTGTTTTTCAGTCTCTCTGTCCCAGCTTTAATGTACATATACTGTCTCCGCCTTTCAGATGGAAGCGGGGTGAACAGGCCGTGGCTCGGGTGGCTGAGGTCCTTGATGATCTTCTTGTCCTTTCTGTGACACTGGGTGCTGTAGATGTCCTGGAGGGCAGGCAGTGTGCCCCTGGTAAAGCGTTGGGCTGACCGCACCATCATCTAGAGAGCCCTGCAGTTGCGGACGGTGCAGTTGCCGTACCAGGCGGTGATACAGCCCGACAGGATGCTCTCAATGGTGCATCTGTAGAAGTTTGTGAGGGTCTTGGGGGCCAAGCCACATATCTTCATCCCCCTGAGGTTGAAGAAGCGCTATTGTCTGTATAGAGAAACCATTTCAGGTTGTCAGTGATGTGCACGCAGAGGAACTTGAAGCTTTTCACCCTCTCCACTGTGCCCAGTTGATGTGGGATGGGGGGGGGGGGTGCTCCCTCTGCTGTCTCCTGAAGTCCACGATCAGCTCCTTCGTTTTGTTGACATTGAGGGAGAGGTTATTTGAGGGGGAGGAGTTATTTTCCTGGCACCACTCTGCCAGGGCCCTCACCTCCTCCCTGTAGGCTGTCTCGTCATTGTTGGTAAATAGGTCTATTACTTTTGTGTCATCTGCAAACTTTATGATTGAGTTGGAGACGTGTGTGGCCACCGTATGACCTGGCGAAATCCTGCACGGAGCCTTCACCGTGCTGCCACTTTAAGAGCGCATCAGCAGTGAAGGAAGGAGGAAATAAAGATAGCTCCTCCGGCTCTGTACGAAGCGCTCGGTTGGCGCGCAGTTTGACAGTGTGTGCAACTCTGCAGAAGTCTTGTTTATTTTCAGCTTGCTTAGTTGTAAAGTCGATCCGCCGGTGTTACCGCTCTAGGTCGTGGTTGTAATATTTTGGGACCGCTCCTGTCATTGTTCGCATGGCGTAGTAGCAACATTGTTGCGAAGCTTTGAAAAACAAACCGTCAGGTGTATCAGACGGACAGACAGTGCAACTTCAAGCCTGAAGTCAACTGCTAAGAACACCCCCTCTCTCGCTTACTCTCATTTCCTCTCTATCGCTCCAGTGCTTTACTCTGCGGCAGACTGTCTTTTTTTGCTAGGGCGCTCCCTTTGGTGTTTAGTGTCGAGGGACTATTAGTCCCCTGCCAGTTGTATTTGGTGTGACGTTTTAGTTAAGAGAGTTTCCGCGAGAGTTATTGTTGTTTGAACTGTATTGATTTTGTGTGGGACTATTTACATTTGGCCGAGAATATTTTTTGATATTTTAAGGCCTATGTTTGGTCTATGAACCCCCCACCCTACACATCCATTCATGTCTCCTGCACTCCTCCCCTGGGAGGTAATACAGATGATTACAAATCATTTGATGTTGATGACTGGGTTCTTGTCAATTGCTTCTATGAAGTTGCAGTTAAATTGCTCTGCCATTAAAATTGTATAAGGTATTATTGATTGGGTTACTGGCAAACAGGAGGTGTTGCCAACTTAGCGACTTTGTCGCTATATTTAGGGAGTATTCAAAACCCTCTAGCGACACATTTTTTTCAAATCGACTAGCGACACATTTTTTTCAAATCGACTAGCGACAAATCTAGCGATTTTTTTTCTGGTGTTATTGGAGACTTTTGGATACTCTGAAGTGAAAGCACGTATCGTTCTTACTCTTCTCAACAAGCAGCGGGTGCTGCACTGGGGCCCCACCCGGGGCCCCACCCCCGTCCCAAAGCACTCGCGCAGCAGTCCCTCCCAGCTGCAGTCAGAGCAGGAGATGTTCACCCCTCGTGTCCAGACTGCAAATTAATCGCACATGCGGGAATCCGCCGCTGGCTGATCCCGCCCTGGCTTACATTCAGGGCGGGATGTAAATGTAAAATGTTCTTTGTCTAAAATAAATCACTGCACCAAAATGAATCACTGCATTTGACCCACACAGCCTCAGTCACTTACTCACCTTGTCCACTGCATCTCTGTGACATAAGCTAAACATCTAGCTGGCTAGCTCATCATGTCTAAACTGTACACTAAAAAATACAGAAAGGAGTGGGAATCAAACCCTGAATTCAAAGGCTGGTTGAACACGTTTATTGGAGATGATACACGGGCATCCTGCCTGTATTGTAAGGCTGATTTCTACGCCAAACTTAGTGATGTAAAAAGGCATGACAACTCAAAAACATACTCAAAAGGCAAAGCCTTATAACAACAGTTCCACCCAAAACAAGCTGCCATTTATGGTTAAAAAAATTGACTGCAAAAAAGGCTGAAGCCACCATGGTATTAGCTATGCTGAACACTGTTCCATGCTGTCATGTGATCACATTGGAGAAGCATGTAGAGCTGCTTTCTCAGACTCCACTGCTGCTTACCCACTTCAAAATGCACAGGACAAAGTGCTTAGAAATGATTAATGGTGTTCTAGCACTACTTTCTGAAAAAGTTTGTCGCAGATGTGGGTGAGCAGCGTTTCAGCCTCCTTGATGAGTCCACAGATGTAAGTGTTTCTAAGTACCTGGGGGTTGTGATAAGGTACTTTAGTGACACCAAGCAGACAATTGTTTCAACTTTTCTGGGGCTTGTTGAGTTGGAGGGGGGAGATGCCAAAATCTATAGCCCATGCTGTTGTGGCTTTCCTCGAGAAGTGTTGTCTTAAAAAAGAGAAACTCCTGGGGATAGGGACTGACAATGCCTCTGTTATGACGGGGATTAACAATGGGGTCCATAAAGTGATGGAGGAGGAGTAAAGCCTCAAATATCTGGTTCTTATTCGCTGTGTGTGCCACTCTCTGCAGCTTGCTCATTTACAGTTCTAAACATATTTAGGGTGGTTTTTTTACTCACTTTTTTGTCTCTCCCACAACGTTATTCCTCTCTCCTACAGCGTCCATCACAATTACATGCACATGGCAAATTAGGCGATGGCATCATTTAGCGACTTCTAGCGACGTTTAGGACAGCCAATAGCTACTTTGCCTTACTGAGGAGTTGGCAACACTGCAGGCTACACTCAGTCTCTTCTGCAGATAGATGTGTGTGCGTCTGGTAGTGGGTCTCTATCTATCCTACTCTTTTCCTTTCTGCATGGTTAATACCTGCCTGGAGCCCGAACAAAAATCTTTATCTTTATCCTCTCTAACAATACCACTACAACCTTAAACAACTATATGGGTAATGCAAAAGGAAACTGTACTAAAATATAAACGTGTTCATCCAACTGTCTTGGCTGTCTCATGCTGTGTGTGAAGGTATGTCCTGATCGGGAATGCCTGAACTTGGAGTCCGATAAAAAACCAAGGCAAACTGCAGTAACTGCAGTCAAAACACAGTGGAACAAAGTGCAGTGCATGTATTTTTATTTTTGAATGCTATTTGCCTTGGTTTTTACTAGGATTTTATAGTTACTGTAAATTTGACTCTCCATTTTCTTTGAAACGGAACATAATTGAACCAGGACACTTTTTGTCACAAGAAAAAAAAACATACAAAAATTAATAATATAAAATAAATGGTCACAAGATAAAAATGACACAGAGCCTGATTTCAGTCTTAACTAAATTTGACCAAATGCGTAGTTACTGCTGTTTTCAATTGTATAGCAGAGTACATCTATTAAAATTAGAATAGTCATTATAATAGTACATTACAGTATATATCATACTATATGATATACTTTACAAATGTACATTTTCATTATGTAGTTCTTAATCTGTAGTAGAAAAAAACATAAGTAATTAAGTTTTAAGGATTAAGTAATAGTAAAATGTATTTTAACAAATGAGAAGACAATCAACAAGACAATTGAAAGTAATGTCAGCATTGCAATGTGAAACATGTATTTCTAGATGAAATACTGATTAGGTTTGGTGAAAAAGTGACTATGATTTTGTGTGTTGTACTGCACTTAGTCAATTGAAAATGTGCTTAGAGTTTTGAAACAAGTGCCTTTTAATGATCTGTTTTGAGCAGAACTCTTTTCATTTCACAGTGAGCATCTCAAATTCCCTCGCAGATGTCTTCCAATCGACACACAAGTATGGCAACATCATATGATCCCTTACCTGACTGTGTCATAGTGATGTCCGTGCTTTCGGTAGACCAGTGCTGAGCAGGAGTGGATTTGCCGTAGAGCACCAGGGGCCAGGGTGGTTCTGCTCTCTCTCTGCCACAGGGGCAGCACTCTCTTCTGGGTCAGTCTGAACAGAGGCCTCCTCATGACGATTGCAGCAAAGGCCACACTATGGATGAACCAGTTCTACTTCTACATGGCATTAATGTTACACTGCCTCTCAGTAATCTCACTTCCTTAAACCTGAAAGTCCTAATAGACTGGGAGGGTGAAGAAAGTATGTGTTTTCCTGTATCTCATCTTCACTGTGGTGGTGACCCTGAAACTAAATACTTCATGATTGTGTAACAGCCTTCTAAAAATCGTAAATTCCCAATGTTCCTCATGAGAACGAAAGTCTGGAAAAAGGTCCAATTGTAATAGCACAGAAGACATTCGTAGAGCTGATTTGAAGGGACAAGTTCAACCAAATGACAAAATGACCCATTGGTTTCCGTACCTTGAAAGCAGTCTGTGTACAAGGTATGATTTGGTTTTGGTTTCCAATTGCTAATTGTTTTAGCATTTGTGGCACAAATCCCATTCAAGTCATGGTACAGATATTAGAATTTTTCACTCATGTCCAAATCATCCAATATTATCTAAAATTGAATTTGAAGCTCAACAAAGTCACTCAAAGATGATTTTAACATGATGCACAAAAAATGCTAATATCGGTACCATGACTTGAATGTGATTTGTGTCACAAATACTCAAACGTTACATTTGGAAACAGTGCCAGGGAAACTAAACCAAAGCATGGATTGCTGTCATACCTTGTCCATAGACTGCTTATAGTGTAAGGAAACCAATATATCATTTTGTAATTTGGGCAAACTATCCCTTTAAGCATTTATACATCATGGTATTATAAAAACATTATATTTAAATGCACTTCCAAATCAAATTGCAAACATATCTGTTGCTTAGCATTTTATTTTCACAATTCTTCCCATTTGAGTCCAGTTCACTGTTTTCTGCAAAGATAATAGACATAGCCTACTGTAAAATAATTTATAATAAAATGTGTGTGTGTACCAGATTGATAGTAAGTGTTCCTCTGTTTCTAGATGGTTAGGCAGAGCGGCAGACTAAGGCTGAAATGTTGCTAAATGAATCTATGGGAAATGAATCAGATGACAACATGTGGCAATCCTCAAGATCCCGAGTGTAAGTTAAAAGTCATGGTTTGACATTGTAATAAAAGACAGGAAAATGATTTGAAATCCTTCAAAGCATATATTTGAAAATGCTGCCTGTTGTTAAACAGTACAAATTCCCACCACACCATGCATACGGTATGCTAAATCACCATGTAGTTTAGACAGACAGGGGGCTTAAGCCATACAGGAGAACAGAAGGTGATCCATAGTTCTCTAAATGAATCACGGTTGTATACTATGTCATCCTACAGGTTCCACTCACTTTGGAGGGGGTTGAGATACTTCACACTCTAAAAAAGCTATCCAAACTCTGGGTATAAAGCTGGTAGGCCATCTGATTTAGCATGAGGGAGAGGTTACAGTCCGGTAAATTGTGTTTCCCATGTGTTTTGGTGCTGCTGCTGTGCTTCAGGCAGTGACAGGCTTTGGTAGTCCGTGTTTAGGCTGCATTGGCTGGGCAAGTGAGGGGTTGAACCCCCTTGAACTCCAGGCCCTTGTTGAATTGAACCTCCAACACCTTGGATGCCTTGGTTATCTTCAGGTTGCGCATGCAGCCTTTGAATGAAGTGCTGGAAGTCAGGCCAAACTGCTTGAGCCCCTCTGGAAAAGGGAAAAAAATAATTGATTTATGACTGTTATTTTCTGCCCCACTAAGCACATTTATGCTTCTATTTCATAAATCAGAAAGCCGATGACTGCTTGACGTTATAACTTTGATTATATCCTGAGGTTTAAAATAGGAAGTAAATCATACATTTCCAACATCATAGTGGAGCACGGTTTGCTACACAATATCCAGGGTCGTGTATCCAGGGTCGTGTATCCAGGGTCAACTGTGTTTCAGGAGTTATACAGGAAACCTGATTCCACAGGCATCCCACGGGGCACAGACATCAATTAGTCTATTCCACGTTGGTGCAACTTAATCTCATTGAAATGACGTAGAAACAACGTTGATTCACCAGTGTGTGCCCAGTCAAATCAAATCAAATGTTATTTTCACATGCGCCGAATACAAAAATGCAGTTTTAAGAAAAATAAGTGTTAAGTTAAAAAAAAAATAAGTAAGAAATAAAAAAATAAAAATAACAAATATATATATTTTGAACCTTTATTTAACTAGGCAAGTCAGTTAAGAACAAATTCTTATTTTCAATGACAGCCTAGGAACAGTGGGTTAACTGCCTGTTCAGGGGCAGAATGACAGATTTGTGCCTTGTCAGCTCAGGGGTTTGAACTTGCAACCTTCCAGTTACTAGTCCAACGCTCTAACCACTAGGCTACCCCTAAAGAGTAACAGTTAAATAACAATATGAAATAACAATATATACAGGGGGTACCGGTACATAGTCAATGTGCGGGCGCACCGGTTAGTCGCGGTAATTGAGGTAAAATGTACATGTTCTACATGATACATTTCTAACTGAATGTTCAATGTTTGATAATGTTGCCACTACTCAATGTGTCCCAGGTGTGAAACGCTTGGTGGGTGGTGTCCAGGGGAGAACGACTGGCCGCTCTCATTGAAGCCATGAAGTTCAAGGTCAATTGCGGTACTGCAGGCATTGTTTACAGAAAACAGGGTCCCCCATTATAGGGGAAAATGGCAATCTTAACAGCAATCAAATATATTTTTAAAGACAATCATAATTGCTTCTATTACACTAGATGTATGCCCTTGAACCGATTATTTTAAAATCTCACCTCACACAGAAGAAGTTCTAAGTGTAATTTAGTAGCTCATGGCAGCCTGCAGTACCTCGGTCGGCCTTCAACTTGAGATACTCAATGAGAGGGGGCAGCACTGAGCTAGCCTGCAACGTCACTTCCTGGACTAGCTCAACATGCACATGTTATGTCTACATAAATCTCCCACTAGACGCCATCTTAATTAAAGGGATACTTCGGAAATTTGGGATTTTGGCCATCTACTTCCCAACAGTCAGATAAACTCGTGGATACCATTTCCATGCCTCTTTGTCCAGTATGAAGGAAGTTAGATGTTGTTTTGCGAGCCAATGCTAACTAGCATTAGCACAATGACTGGAAGTCTATGGGTATCTGCTAGTTAGCAATTGCACTAGTTAGCAACTTCATTCCAGCTGCACGCAGAGACTAACAAATAATATCCACAAGTTCATCTGACTCTGGGGAAGTAGATAAAGGGAATCATTGTCAAAATCCCAAAGTATCCCTTTAACCGGCTTCCTGGGATTCAAATGCGCTATTGAGTCTTCACATAGGAATGAATGGTGTCACGTGATCGATGGCTTTGTCCATTCATATATGCAGTCATTGGTGGTGTTGTACGAACCTGGGTATCCACCGACGTAGATGGGGTCGTTGGTGTCAGCGGTGTTGGACCTGGCGTTGGGGCTCTCTGCTTCCTCCTTCCTGCCGTCCACTATGATCTCCAGCCTGTGGCGAAGCTTGTGGGCTGTGACCGAGTGCCACTGACCGTCACAGAGGCCTGCCTCTACTTCAGGCTGGTACTCCGCTGTGATCCGGCCAGCTCCGTTGTCCACGTGGAACAGCAGCTAGGGAGGGAAGAAGACATACTCAGAATACACCTGACTTGTCCAATCGGTAGTTTGTAACAAAACATGAGTGTTAGTTATGAGCAACCATGATTCTGTTGAACCCCATTCATTCATTTATACAGTACAATAGCTTTGCATGCTCATGGTTGTTAGGCTTTACAGTAAGAGATTGTAGAGTCTGGTTTGAATGAAATGTGTGTGGGACAACAAAGCAGTATTGTATTCTGTGTTTGTGTGTACCTTTCCATTGTGCAGTTCGATGCCCAGGCCCTCCATCTTGGTGTCCACCTGGCTGCTGACCGCCAGCAGAACCCCGTTGCTCTGGGACGTACGGAACTCCAGCTCCAGAGACACGTCTAGACCCACCCTGTAGGAACCCACTGGACCAGAGGACAGGAGATACAGGAAGCAGTCAGAATTGATACAACAACTGCCATGAGATTGAAAAATAACTTTGAAAAGTTGGGGTACCATTCTGCATCAACATGTATTGTTCCGCGTTATTATATTACGTGATTGTTGGGATATATTGCATTGTGGGGTCAGGAGTTTTTCCTGGTCAGGTCACATGTTCAGGAACAACTCCAGTTCTACGTTTCGAGTGTCAGAATGTACCTGCTTTGACATATCCAGAGCCATCAAAGTAGGTTCCCTTCTCAGTGCTGATGAAACAGCTGCCCACGTGGTGGCTGGAGGTGGGCGCGTCCATGTCCAACACATTACCCAGCATCTTGAAATTCCTGATGCAGCCATTGATACTGTACAAGACCTAGTAGTGGAACACAACCGACACTATACGGTTACACATGACTTCTACACCGAAACCACTCATCGACCTTTTGAATGCGTCCCACAACTTGGAAATGATTACGGTTAACGTCAGCACTTTAAGCTGATGGCATGTAATACAAAACAATTGCAGCAACACAGAGTCTACAGCGAGGCTCGTGTTTCACTTCCTACAAAGTGAAATACAACACCAGGCCAAATGTGAGGAAGCGGGTAGGAACGTACTGGTCCGATCCTCTTGGTGGTGTAGTTGACGGGCAGGCCACCTATGTACAGCATGCCAACCACATCCAGGATGTCAGCCTTCTTGGGGCTGGTGGTCTGCTTGGAGTAGCGGCTGTCTATCACCAGTATACCTCTCTGTTTCTCTCTCATCACCCGGATCTGAGACAGCAGAAAGGAAAATCATTTTTCGGGGGGGGGGGACAATAAGGACAACAACAATCTTTAATACACGATGAACATAAAGTACTGTAGTTTCTGGTTACTTTGCTTGCTTCCTGTTTTGGCCAATTAACTAGTCAGAGTGGTTTTATAGCCTCATTGTGACAGAGTATTTAGCTGTCTTCTCTCACCATATAAACTCACTCAGTGAAGTAGACCCGATGGTAACTGCCTACAGACTCTGTACACCATGTTAGGGGTTATACATGACGATTCATATTGGCTTCATTATTGCTATGAGGATTGTTTCACCAGCTGACTCGAGATCCCAGACCTTGTGCCAGTGTCCGTCGTTGATGATGCGTGGGACGCTGACCGAGGTGTTGCCGTGGCCCAGGTCGTAGCCGAGGTGGGCCATGCCCTCCTTCACCTGGACGGTGGCGAAGTCGGCGTGGTTGATCCTCGCCATGTAGAACACCAGGCCGGACTCTGCTGTGGTCCGCAGCTCAAACTCTATGATCAGTCTGCAAGCAAACAGATTCACAACACTCTCAGTCCAACATGACGTGTACAGATGTTACCCATGTCTTTGATAACATTACTATGTGTACGTTAGATAAGAAAAGGTCTCATTTGGGCTTTACTGTTATCAAAGCCATTTGAAGTCGACATACCTGTTCTTAACCTTGGTGTCATCGAATTCAAATGCAACATGGCTGTTTTTGGAGAGCCCAAACTGTTTGGCTTTCTCTAAGACCACTGGAGATGCCTCGGCAGCACAGGAAAGCTGTTGAAGTAGGGGGGGTAGCAGTCGTCTTAAAAACATCATATTAACGCGATCTCATTCGCAGAGTGCATTAAGCGACAATGCAAACCTTCCATTTAATATGAATATACAGTAGTTGACTTACTTTTTGTCTAAAGTGCTATTCTAACATGTGCCACTAGATGGCGCTAATGAAAAAGACATGGAGTTGCTATTAATTAAGACCACCTGAAAATTGACATTTGTTTTTGAATCTGAATCACTTATTTTGTACACTTCTGTACATGAATACATTTCTATGCCATTTTCTTCTATATTTTTGTTTAGACATAAAGGCTCCCATTGCTTAAAAGGGTATTTATTTAACTTAAAGTCACTAGCCCGTTTATAAAGAAGAACTACTACAACCATATCGACTTACTTAGAAAGTACATCTCATCTAAGATAATCCCCACTGAAAGTAAAATGTCTGCTGCCAATACTAAGAATATGGACATGGGAATGTATATTTCACATGAACAACACATCTTCACACAGGCGGCTTTGGTGTTGAAGGTCAGTGGCTGAAATCCAATGGGATGAAGGTTCAGCAGACACGTACTTAGACGGCTCGGGGGGGGGTAAGAACGTGGACACGTAGGGAGAATTGAGTGAGTAGAGTAGAGTGGTACCGGTGGGGCTGTGACAGCACCGTGGTCAGGTTCCTCTGTGGCGGGGCTGAGCTCTGGAGGTACGACAGGGGGCGGGTCCTAAAGCAGCGGCAGGGGGGTTGAAAGGGTTAAGCTGTGTTACACACTGCCAATCGGATTGGCTACAGCATTCGTGACACAGGCAGTCCACCAATCAGGCTGGGGCACTGATGTTGTGAATGGCAAAAGTCTGCACAGCAGGTAGCTAGAGGAACAGTGCTAAGGAAAGCATCACAGTAGTATTATAGAAATGCACATTGTTTCTGAAAGCCAAGAGAGCTACTACCAGTGACAATACTGTCGCAATCTATACATTTGCCTACGATGATGCATCCATGGATATCTATCATGAAAATATATGAGGAAAATACAGGTGGGGTAGGCCAATACAAGGCAACTTGGTTAGATATGAGAGAGAGAGAGAGAGAGAGGACAGAGAGGACAGAGAGAGCGCTGCTACACTACCTCAGCTGTCAGCCAGAGAGGATATATTGAGCACAGGAGCTATAAGAAAGAGCCCTGTCAACACTGCAGCTTTACCTATAAAGCAGACCTAATGGATTGGAAAACGACCCATTCTTTATTCCAGCCACATCAACCTCTCTGATAGTGTATTTAGACTCAGGGCCAACCGGCCTGCCTGGCTGAGCATTGCTGGGGATGGATGTCAGCTCTGTATGACTCATGGGGAAAATGTATCACGCCATCATAGGGTGGGAAATAAGTAATTTAACCTGATACCCCTCAAGTGGGAGTGGGACCTACAGTGGGAGGTGGAGGGCTCTGTCTGGGTGTCGGGGTGGGTGGTGGTACAGCAGGAGCCTCAGGTTGGAGCGGCTGGGACACGTCTTCTCCCTTGGTCCCCTCCTCCTCTTCTTCTGGGAGGGGCAGCGGGGGAGGGGGAGGAGCCAGGTCGGGACACTGGCCGATTTCTGCGTTCTTAAAAGCCACGGGCTGGGAGAAGTCTGTGAGGCTGTAGGGCATAACCAAGCGGTCAAGAAAACATACACACAAATGCACAGAAGTGCGCGCGCACACACAGACACGCAGGGCGACACAGACACACAGGCACGCAGGGCGACACAGACACACAGACACGCAGGGCGACACAGACACACAGGCACGCAGGGCGACACAGACACACAGACACGCAGGGCGACACAGACACACAGGCACGCAGGGCGACACAGACACACAGGCACGCAGGGCGACACAGACACACAGACACGCAGGGCGACACAGACACACAGACACGCAGGGCGACACAGACACACAGACACGCAGGGCGACACAGACACACAGACACGCAGGGCGACACAGACACACAGGGCGACACAGACACACAGGCACGCAGGGCGACACAGACACACAGGCACGCAGGGCGACACAGACACACAGACACGCAGGGCGACACAGACACACAGACACGCAGGGCGACACAGACACACAGACACGCAGGGCGACACAGACACACAGACACGCAGGGCGACACAGACACACAGACACGCAGGGCGACACAGACACACAGGCACGCAGGGCGACACAGACACACAGACACGCAGGGCGACACAGACACACAGACACGCAGGGCGACACAGACACACAGACACGCAGGGCGACACAGACACACAGACACGCAGGGCGACACAGACACACAGACACGCAGGGCGACACAGACACACAGACACGCAGGGCGACACAGACACACAGACACGCAGGGCGACACAGACACACAGACACGCAGGGCGACACAGACACACAGGCACGCAGGGCGACACAGACACACAGACACGCAGGGCGACACAGACAAACAGACACGCAGGGAGACACAGACACACAGACACGCAGGGCGACACAGACACACAGACACGCAGGGCGACACAGACACGCAGGGCGACACAGACACACAGACACGCAGGGCGACACAGACACACAGACACGCAGGGCGACACAGACACACAGACACGCAGGGCGACACAGACACACAGACACGCAGGGCGACACAGACACACAGGCACGCAGGGCGACACAGACACACAGACACGCAGGGCGACACAGACACACAGACACGCAGGGCGACACAGACACACAGGCACGCAGGGCGACACAGACACACAGGCACGCAGGGCGACACAGACACACAGGCACGCAGGGCGACACAGACACACAGGCACGCAGGGCGACACAGACACACAGGCACGCAGGGCGACACAGGCACGCAGGGCGACACAGACACACAGGCACGCAGGGCGACACAGACACACAGGGCGACACAGACACACAGACACGCAGGGCGACACAGACACACAGACACGCAGGGCGACACAGACACGCAGGGCGACACAGACACACAGACACGCAGGGCGACACAGACACACAGGCACGCAGGGCGACACAGACACACAGACACGCAGGGCGACACAGACACGCAGGGCGACACAGACACACAGACACGCAGGGCGACACAGACACACAGGCACGCAGGGCGACACAGACACACAGGCACGCAGGGCGACACAGACACACAGACAGGCAGGGCGAGAAAGAGAGAGTGTGTAAATGGGTGATGATGGGGCTTGGCTATCAGTGTAATCAGTTGAATTATGATCATGGTTATCAGAAAGGACAGCCCCATTAAAGCCAACTAAATATGGGTCAAATGTGTTTAGCCCACTGGCGAGAGAGAAAGAGCGAGAGAGAGAGAGCACTGATTCCTAATGATAGGATTGTATTATCATCTGTAGAGAGAAACAGTTGAGTGACAGCATTTACAACCTCTTTAACTGGGAGAAACAAACTCGCCATGAAACAGCAACTACTGCCTTCCATCAATAATATCTACGATCAGGATAACGAATGGTGATGGTAGATACACATAGATGTACTAGGGAGATAACAGGAGATGGTGAGAGACGTACATAGTATTGATCATGAGGTTCCAGATGCAGCCTTCGAAGGGGTCGTTGGGTCTCTGGGAGCTGAGCTCTACATCAGGGGGGATACCCCCGATGAACAGTCTCTTGATGCCCATGGGTTGGTCGTTGGGAAGGGCCTGCTCCCTCTTCAGCTCCTCGTCCACCTGGACGGCAAACGACCTGGACAGAGAACCACGCAGGTCAGTGAGACACTTTGAGCCAGCTCGAGCTAAACATGAATGGCTGGGAACTCGTTTTTTTAAGACACCAGTTATTGTGCTGAACTGTTAGGACGCTGTTGTTCAGTGTATAGCAATACCAATGTGCGTGTGTCGGTGTGTGTTACGCACCTGCCGCCCAGTCTCTCGATGCGCAGTGTGTGTTCTCTCCCGTCGTGCAGGATGCCCTGGTCAGGCTTGCGGACCACCCTGCGTGGGCTGTGGCTGCCTGTGAACACCAACACCTCCAGGGAACCCTTGTTCAGCAACACGGCCAGGAAGGGCTGCAGGGGAAACGAGAGGAGATGAAAGGGGGAAGAACCATGGAGGCACAACAACATCCAATCTCAATGACCAACACCACCTCAGGACAGACTCAGGGACACAGGGTTATACATAATGGCATTATCGCACATAAACACCGTGGCTATTAAACAAGGGCTTCATGGGCTATCTGGGACAAGTCAGGACAGGCTTCATGGGCTATCTGGGACAAGTCAGGACAGGCTTCATGGGCTATCTGGGACAAGTCAGGACAGGCTTCATGGGCTATCTGGGACAAGTCAGGACAGGCTTCATGGGCTATCTGGGACAAGTCAGGACAGGCTTCATGGGCTATCTGGGACAAGTCAGGACAGGCTTTATGCAACATGGAGCCCTGAAGACAATTAGAACTGTATACCCTTTGCCCAGAAACATGAACAAAAACAAATTCATGATGAAACCTCACAAACTTTGAGAACGGAAGTAAACTTCATGTAATTGCATAAATGATATGCTTTTCAACCCTGAGGGCCTATAGCATTTATGTAAGTCCTCTATTTTTCTACACTGCTTGATTCGATTCTGTCTGGGCAGAACTTCAGAGAAACTGCGTCCCTCTCTGAAACATACCAGGCAAGAAATAGATAGATTTAAGTGCCTCTTGTTATGATTAAATTCTCTGTAATCAGTCCAGCGCGATGGTGAGCACATCCCTCGACAGCGTAGGAATTGCAGACTAGCATGCACAGAGGGAGTTTGCCTGGGGAGAGTGAGGAAGCGCTACCGTCACAATACCTCTGGTCTGATTCAGCACGCGCTCCTCCTGTCCCCCTGCGCAAATTGGCAGAATGAATGACGCGGACACAGAGACCCGGCGAGGCCGACTTGTACTCATTCGAAATGACATCCACTTCATTTACCAGGCCCTAATGATTTTCAAAGGTGACGGTCTGGACCTTTCCCCGAGGGTTATCGCCGAATTGGACGTGATCCATCAGAGGCCTGTTGTATAATCTATTTCTTACTAACGGCACATGAAGGGGGAATGCTAGAGGTTAAACCCACTATCATTTCCTGCAGCCACGGGCCATAATTGATGTGCTGGCCCACAGAGGTCTGCAGGCGAAGAGAGGGAGAGATTGAGAGAGAGCGAGACGAAGAGTGCCCTAACAGAGACGCAGAAAGCCATATTTTAATCATAGCCGTCGTCGCAAATCTCCCAAGCCTTTAGCCCTCTGTGAAAGATGATCAACTTTTGTTTGCTGTCGGGTGAAAGCATAATGATTACAGCTTACAGGCAATCCATCTCCTTTATCGTTCATTTAATAAGGAGCCGTGCACACAGCAGGAGTTGATTATCAATGTGCTGTTAGTTTTTCAAAGCAACTCAGCCAGACAGCACAGAGCCCCTTATTAAATTACAGAAATCTAGAAACACCTCCAACAACCACTCCAATTCTACTGGGAAATAGGATGCAATGACTTATAAAGAACAAGGAGGTGACATTATAGAGGACTAGGTGCCTAGTTAGGAGGCACTGAGAGAGTGTGTGTGTGTGTGTGTCATCGTCCTCCTCTTACTTCCCCAGACTGCCTGCGTCTCCTCTTGGGGAGTTGGAACTGGGAACTGGCTCCATTGGTGCTCCCACTGCCAAACAGGATGATCCCCTTATCGCTCTTGGTTGCGAAGGACAGGCTGATCTCTGTGCCGACGTCGAAGGACATGGACCTCAGCTCCATGTGACCTGGTTTGGAGAAGCTCACTGTGTGGAGGTTCTGTTGGGGAGAGACCAAAGATCCCGGTCATTCCCAGCACAATCAATTGAGAGTCATCAGTCATTTTCAGGGTTGTTTTTTATCAGCTGAATACTGTATAATTGTACAGTAATAGTATGAAGCCTGTTGCTTTCTTTATAATGTTCTTATCAATTTCAGACTTATGTCAAACATAATAATAAACCTTATTTGTTAAAGTACAGCTTCTTAGAGTACCACAGTGTGCATTTGCATCATCTGGCATTGACACAGGGTCCACGACAAATGAAAACGCTGAGTAGTTAAGTAGTAGTTAAGTTAAGTAGTTAAAGGGGGTGGGGGAAAGAACAGGAGTATGAAAGAGGAGGAGTGCTCATATAAACTGACCTCCACAGCGCAGCCTTTGGTCAGGCCGGTGTAGTCGGAGCTGCTCAGCAGGTTATAGGGTGTTCTGGAAACCTCAATGTCTCTCATACAGCCAGCATACCTCTTCTTGGTAACCTCTGACCTGCAAAGAGAAGAGAGCGCTGTCTCCATTGCCGTTCTGACCTCCATTCTGCTCATTGTGGAAGTGCTGTCCTCCTCTCAGGAGCCAATGACTTTGAGACGTCGACCAAATTGAGACTGCGATTCACTCTACATGAATAAAGTCGGGCTTCTTTTTTTTTTGAAGGTGTTTGAAGAACATTTCTTTGGCGTACCTTTTATCTGGGGTTTATTCTAAAGCCATGAAACAATTAGATAGCAGCGGCTGCATAGCAGACGCAATGCTACCGAAGAGTACCACATTGTTAAAAGTCCATTTCAAAATTTGCGACAAAAGTGCCAGCAAATTCCATTTCCATGGACATGCAAGACAAGTGGTGGGGATGACAACACAGCAGCTATTGAATAAAAAGGAGCTATTGAAGGAGCTATTAAAAAAGGAGCTATTGAATAAAAAGGAGCTATTGAAGGAGCTATTAAAAAGGAGCTATTGAATAAAAAGGAGCTATTGAAGGAGCTATTAAAAAGGAGCTATTGAATAAAAAGGAGCTATTGAAGGAGCTATTAAAAAGGAGCTATTGAATAAAAAGGAGCTATTGAATAAAAAGGAGCATCCTGCTGGTCTTCAGAATTTAGTGCTCACGTTCAGTTGGACTAATATCTCAAACCTCCATTGAGAAATGGAGGGCTCTATACTGGCTCTATTCTGATGACCAGCTTGCTGCGTTAAAGCATCGACAACTTAAGAGCATATTGTTCTGAGCTAAATGCATGGTAACTTGCATGGTAAAAGCCAAGTTACAAGAGAGGCTTTAGAAAGTCAATGGGTATGCTGGTGCATGCCGAAAGGTGATACAGTAAACTTTAACAGTACGTGGTTTTACCTTGACTTGATACTGTAAGAAGAAAACATAAAAAGCATATGAGCGTTAGCACAGCGTTAGCACAGCGTTAGCACAGCGTTAGCACAGCGTACGACCCACAAATGAAACACTGTCAAAACACGTAGACAGGAGTCACAATCACAAGTGAAGAAAGTGCATTCAGTTCTCCCTGTGTGTGTTGAAAGGGCCTATAAAGGCCTTTAGAATATACCTTGGATGCTGCCGGAGACTGTGAAGGTCTAACATTCAACGTTCACAATGACAGATCTATATAACCCATTGCTAGCGTTCATGTTATCTATTGTTAGAGCTAAAACGGGAGCTAATGCCAGAGAGGGCAGTGACAACGTGACACACTGACTCGAGGTCCGGCAGAAGACAGTGGTGTTCTAATGGAGACTGTCTGTCTGTCTGCCTGGCTGCCTACATCCCTTGTCAATCCTCAACTTTCATCGCCAAATGTGACAATATGAGAAGAATAGGAACAGTGGGTAACAGACTGTACAGTACTGAGTGTCTGAGCAAAGAACATAGCAAAGGTGTAAAGACAAGCTATCCGAGGTGTACTTTAGTGTGTGTGTGTGTGCTGATGTGTGTGTGTGTGTGCTGATGTGTGTGCGTGTCTGTGTGTGTGTGTGTGCTGATGTGTATGTGTGTGTGTTTGTTCGTGTGTGTGCTGATGTGTGTGCATGTGTGTGTGTGTGCTGATGTGTGTGCGTGTGCTGATGTGTGTGCGTGTGTGTGTGTGCTGATGTGTGTGGGTCCGCATCAAAAACAGACATGTAGCATAAGGCCCTACTGTGGAGGTGATCGACATCCTACAGAGTACATACCTGTAGTTTCCAATGGTTGGCAAACCCCCGAAGTAAATCCTCTCCTCCTCCTTGAGGTTGAGCCCGGTGGCAGAGCCTTGGGATGATACCACCAGCTTCTCCTCTTCATTGGTGTCTATGTCCACGATGGTCACCGTGGCTGGGGTGGAAGGAGGGTAAACGGCTGTTCGGCAAAAAGCTCTGATCAAGCTACCAAGGCTGTAAGGTTCTACAAACTACGCAGTCTCTACAAACGTCAGCTGGAGTGGAATGTTGTGCGTGTTATGATGAGTGTGAGGGTCACCTTGCTTCTTCATGCGGGCCATAGTGAAGGACTTCCACCTGCCGTCGTTGTGTCTCTTGATACTGAGCACCGAGCCGGTGCCTGAGCCCAGGTCAAAACTCACCTTCACTAGACCATCACTCAACTCAGCACTCATGAAGTCCTTCTGTCTCAGAAAGAGAGAGAGAGAGAGAGAGAGAGAGGGGGAGAGATAGGGCATATTGAGTAACATTGATAACCGATCAAAATCTAACACACATTTCACCGTTTTCATCACTGTTGAACTTGAAGCGTTTGCTAGTCCTCATTACGAGACAGGTGTGTGTATATGAGTGAGGTTACCGTATCCTTGGTGGCGAAGTACATGAGCAGGGAGTCGGTGGAGAAGGAGCGGAACTTGAACATGACGGTGGAGACGTTGGGGTTCCATCTGGTGGGCCGGCTCACAGCAGCATAGCCCTCCCCATCAAACTGTACCGTCCCCTCTGTGTCTGACGGCTGGGGGCTGGAGAACACCCCCCCCCAAACACTCAGCGGCAATCACACAGCCAAGTGAACTTTTAGTGCGTACAATAGTGTATGGTGAGCTTCTAGAGTAAAACATTTGTGAACGTTCACGAGATCGACAACAGAAGTGAACAGAGTCCGTACACTTACGCGAGACATTCATATCAGGTTCTCAATGTGATGTGAACATGCAGGCCTACCTAACCACACATCCTTTGCAGTCTCCTTCTCTGTCTCTGTAGTTCCACAGGCCAATAGGTTTGTTGTCCAGGTATGTCTCTCCCATACACCCGGAGAAAGTAGTAGTTTTGACCGCGTCCGCTTTCTGCAGGACAAACATTGATACATAAACAACGATACAAATAAATCTGGCAAAAAAAGAAAGAAAGAAGCAACAAAGGACTAAATATGTAGCTCTGGGATAAACTTCTGTATGGCAAAAGGTGATACTACCTTCACACTGCCCAACATGCCACCGACAAACAGGTAGGCATTCTGGTCCACATCCAGGATAGTATAGCCCTCAGGAGAAGTGCCACTCTTAGAGGTGGGCATGATGCCAGCTTTGGGACCCTCCAGTGCATGGACAGAGATAGTGCCATTGATACCATTCCTTGGGACCAATACAGAAATGATCAGATGAGGAATTAAAACTTTGTGAACTTTTCAATGAGGAGAGCCTACCTGGCACAGTCAATGTTAAACGACGAACTAATGAATAAACTCATAGACGAATCCCTTTGAATAATCTTTGCTCTGGAAAAAAGAAGAAGATCTGGTGTAGAATATGTATAACAATGGCATTCTACCGTGAGGCCTCGATGCGATGCCAGTTGCCGTCGTTGATAGTCATGTCAGGGTACTCAACCTTGCCCACTCCAGAGCCCACGTCCCACAGGAAGTTGACCTTGCCCTTGCGCATCTCAATGGCCAGGAAGTCAATCTAGAGGCAGACAGATGACGAGCCAATAAGATGCAGCGCCGCAATCTCCTATCTGATACCATTACAGGTCCATTACCATTCTCTCTCTCTCTATGGGTCTAGGCTGCTGTAGTGTAGCACAGGACACATTAGAACAAGATCCCGAGGAATTAAGAGTCACAGGAAAATCAGGAGAGGAGCAACAGGACTGTGATTTCCCCAGGGAAATCAGTGATGAAACCAGATGAAATAGTCTGATTTGAGCGGCCCGGTTAATTGCTGCGCTCGCTGTTGCAGTACATAGACGCAATATCACCCACTCTCTCCTGAGGATCTCACAGGGAAACAAATAACCTTTTATTATTTTCTCTCTGACTTTAACATGATTGGTATTTATCTTGCATGTTGAGAAATATCCACTGGTGGAACGATTTCCAGTGAATTGGTCAACAACACATTACACATCCCAAGCTAGAGACAAGCCCAACCTAAACAGTGAGAAATGGCCCTAATAATGTCAAGTTCCACACACAAATGTATTAGTTGCCCAGAGGTTTACCATATTAGGGTTAAGTGATTTACTTAGTGATTGTATCCACAAACACACACATCCATCCCAGTGTGGTGCTATCTCCTCTGACTCACGTATTTGGCACTGCCCAGGTAGAAGAGTAGGTTGTCAGGGGAGGTGGTTTTCACATTCACAGTGATGGTGTTGTAACGACCTTTCTTGATTTCTGGCCGATAAGCACGGATACAGTCTCCCCCGGAGGACACGGACACTTTAATCTTTATACGGAGACACCACATGGATCTTTCACCAGACAGACTGAAAAGGCCCAACCCACTGGGCACACACTGGTTGAATCAACGTCATTTCAATGAAATGACAGTTGAACCAAAGTCGAATAGACGTTGAATTGACTTCTGTGCCCAGTGGGAAGAAACATTCAGGAAAACACAACTGTGTAGTAACAGAAGTACACGTGCAAGAGCAACAATTTGTTATTTTACTCTTTTTGTATCGAAAAAAACAAACAACTTTATCAAAAAGCCTTGAGTGTAAGAGACTGTGTGTGGAGGAAGGAGCAGAAAACATTTTCTTTGATAGAATGTTCTTTGTTTTACAGAGGCTTCCCTCAACCTGTGGCGATGCATGTGCACCGCAGGCTAAAGAGAATGAGTCGTAGATCATGGTTCCCGTGATGATGGCACAATTAGCCGAATGGCCGGCTTAGAAGCCACTGATCAAAGCAGTGGAAACAGAGGAGGTGGGAACGCGAGAGGAGGAGTGTGACTCACAGAGTTGGCCTGCTTGCGCGCCTGGTTGATCAACTCTTTAATCTGAGAGATGTTCCTCTTCAAGTTGTCCTGCAACTCCTTGATGGGCTTCAGCTTATCCAGCAGTCGGTCTGCCTCGTCCTCCAGGTCTTTCACCTTGGCCCCCGCTGCATGGACTGACACACACACACACACACACACACGCACAAGAACAAACGCACACA